>NC_037668.1:175079504-175200047 GCF_003255815.1 Theropithecus gelada | reverse complement strand
AAATGACGAGTTGATGGGTGCAGCAGACCAACATGGCACAAGTATACATATGTAACAAACCTGCACGTTATGCACATGTACCCTACAACTTAAAGTATAATAATAATAAATAAATTAAAAAAACAAAAAACAAAAAAAACAAATGAAAAAAAAAAAAGAATTTGAATCAAAAATATACAAAAAAAAATTATAAAACTCAACAATTAGAAAACAAGCAACCCAATTTAAAAATGGGCAAAAGATCTAAATAGACACTTCAGCTTACTTAAACAAATAGAAAATAAACATGTAAAGTCATACTCAATGTCACTTGTCATTAGGGAATTGCACATTAAAACTCTGGTGAAAGTTCAGTATATGTCTCTTAGAATGGTTTAAATAATAAAATAACACCCTGACAATACCAATCTTTGGCAAGAATGTAGAGCTACAGGGACTCTCATTCATTGCTGCTGGAGATGCAAAATGGTACCGTAACATTGGACAAAAGTTTGGCAGTATCTTCTAAAGTAAAACATGTTCTTACCATACAATTCAATGTTCATGTTCCTAGGCATGTATCCAACTGATTTTTTTAAATTTATTTCTATGTGTAACCTGCATGCAAATGTGTATAGATGCTTTATGAACGATATCCAAAAACTAGAAGTAACAAAGATAGCATTCAATATGTTAATTGACAAACTGTGGCACATCCGTAAAATAAAATGTTATTCTGCAGTAAAAAATAACAAGTCTCAAGCCACAAAAATACATGGATGAACCTTAAATGCATATTTCTAAATGAAAGACTCCAGTTTAAAAGGGAGGTTAATTGTACAATTCCAATGATACAACATTCTGGAATAGGCAGACTGTGGCAATGGTAAAAATATCAGTGGTAGCCAGGAGTTAGGCAGAAAAGAGAAGGTTGAGAAGCACAGGGAAATTTTAAGAATGCAAAACTATTCTTTATGATACTATAATGGTGGATACAACATATTATGCATCTGTTAAAACCCATAGTACATTACAGGTTAAAGATTGAGCTTTAATTATGCAAATTTTAAAGTCAGTTAGGAAGTTGAATATCCTGGAAAGGAATGTAGACTGTGACAAGAAAATCTACATGTATTACAAATTTATAAAGGTATTGATCTCTAAGTAACTGGAAATAAATAGAGTCTGTAAAACTTTAGGATAAAAGGAAACTTGAATAGAAGTATGATACTCTAGGTGATCAATTGCTTCCCATGAGATTTCGGCCCAACAATTCTGAGGTTGCCAAAGCTGCACACTGGAATGGAACAATGAAGTAAATGAATTTCAAGTGAAACAGCTAAAGTAATTCACATAGTAACGGATTACTTGGAGACCACAGAATAAACTTATGTTTAGCTTAATATGAATAGAGATGCTTACATACAAAACCATTTATCGATATATGCATATGCACGAGTTCGTATACCCACATAGAGTTTCTTGTTCTTTCAACTGAGAATATATAAGAATACTCCAAAAACAATGAACACAATGGCATCCAGGTCTTAGTTTCTAATACCATTTTCTAATAAAAGGAAATAGGATTCCTTAGAGAAATGGCTGGTTATAGGACTGCACTGGAAATATATAAGATGAAACTAGAGCACCTTGTAGTACCAGAATGTAAGAAAATGATAAATAAAATACCCATATTAATAAGGTTATGTCGCAAAGACACAGGAACCAATTGATAACTCACCCAATGGTTAACAAGGGAACAATTTGAGCAACAACAACAACAAATTAAAATTGTGGAGAACAGAGAACTCTCATACGCTGCTGGTGAGAATGTAAATTAGTACAACCTTTATGGTAAACAGCATGCAGGTTTCTCAAAGGACTAAAAATAGAATTACCATTTGATCTAGCAATCCCACTACTGGGTATCTGCTCAAAGGAAAAGAAACTGCTATATAAAAAACATATTCATATGCATATATTTATCACAGCACTATTCACAATAGTGGAGATATAAAATCACTCTAAATTGCCATCAACAAATGGGTGGCTGAAGAAAACGTGATATATATGCACAAGGGAATAGTATTTTGCCATATAAAAGGACAAAATCACGTGTTTTACAGCAACATGGATAGAACTGAAAGTTATTATCTTAAGTGACAAAAGTCAGACCCAGAAAGATGAATACTCCATGTTCTCACTTATAAGAGAAAGCTAAATAGTATGTACACTTGGATATAGAGTGTGGAATAATAGACTATGGAGATTCAGAAGGGTGAGGGAGTGAGAGTGGTGTGGATGATGATAAATTACTAATATATACAATGTACATTATTTGGGCAATGGATAGCCTAAAAACCCTGACTTCACCACTATTCAAACTACATATGTAACAAAATTGCACTCATGCCCCTAAAATTATACAAATTAAGATATAATTTTAAAATAGTAATAGATTTGTATCCCAAAGTTTAAAATAAATAATCATGAATTTTGTAATTTGTGATTGAGTAAACACCTAAATGCAGAAGACACAAGTCTCCTGTGTAGAGGAATTCCAAACAAGAGGAAATTTCACCCTTAAGGAGCTGCTGCATAATTTCATGCTCCTTCGTGTGGGCTGCAATTAGTGTCTTCCTTCCAGAAAATACAATTTAATAAGGCAGACAGAAAGAATAACTCTACAGTGGAGAAACCTGACAAACCCTGCCACCACAAGGCAATCAAAACACCAACAGTGATAAGCCACTGATACGTCTACAAAATACCTGTCTTGTACTCAAAGTTGTCAAAGCTTTCAAAGAGAAGGAAACTTGGAGAACCTATCACAGCCAAATAGAGCCTGAGGAGTCATGATGACTAAACTTAATGTGGTATCTAGGATAGGACCCTGAAACAGGAAATGAACATTAGCTTTAAACTATGGAATAAAACTGAAGAAATCTGATTAATGTATGATCTTTAGTTGAGAAAAATGCATTGATGTTTCACCAATTGTTCCAAATCAACCATATGAAAGTAAGATATAATGTAAGATAATATTGCAGAGACTGGATACAGTGCATATGATAACTCTGTGTTTTCTTCACAAAAATATAAAATTGTTCTTTTTTATTTTTGTAAATTATTTTAATTGACAAGTTATACATGTTCATGGGGTACAGTGTGATATTTTGGTACATATTAATATATTCAGTGTGCAATGATCATATCAGGGAATTAGCATATCACCTCAAACATTTATCATTTCTTTGTATTGGGAACCTTCAAAATCCTCTCTTCTAGCTACTTGAAAATATGTAATGAGTTATTGTTAAGTATACTCACCCTACAGTGTTATACAACACTGGAGCTTATTCCCCTATCTAGCTATAATTCGTGTATGTTAACCAATCTGTTCCTATCCCTCCTCCTACTATTACTCTTCCCAGCCTCTAGTAGCTGCTTCTATGAGATTAACTTTTTAAACTTCCACATGAGAACATTTGGTATCTGTCTTTCTGTGGCCGATTTATTTTTCCTAACATAATGTCCTCCAAGTTCATTCACATTGCCTAAAATGACAGAATTTCATTCTTTTTTGTGACTGAATAGTATTCCATTGTGCACATATATTACATTTCCTTCATTCCTCTCTTGATATATATGTAGATTGAGTCCATATCTTGCCTCTCATACATACTGCTGCAATAAACATAAGGGTGCAGATATCTCCTCGACATAATAATTTAATTCCTTTGGAATATGTACCCAGTACTGGGTAATGGGATTGTTGGATAATATGGTAGTTCTACTTTAAAATTTTGAAGGAGCCTTCATACTGTATTCCATAATGACTGTATTAGTTTACATTTCAAGCACAATGTATAAAAGTTCCCTTTTCTCTTTTTCTCATTCTCATCAGCATTTTTTTTTTTTGTCTTTTTGATTATTGACATTCAAATGGGGTAAGATGCTGTCTTGTGATTTAGATTTGCATTTCCTTGACGATGAGTGATATTGAGCATATATTTCTGTTTTTATGCCAGTGTCATGCCAATTTGTTTACTACAGCTTTGTAGTATATTTTGGAGTCAAATAGTGTGATGATTCCAGTTTTATTCCTTTTGTCCAGAATTGCTTTAGCATTTCAGAGTCTTTTGTGGTTCTATGCAATTTTAGAAATATTTCTTTTTTCTATTTCTGTGAAGAATAGTATTACTAATTTCATAGGGATTGCATTGAATCTGTAAATAAAATTGTTCTACATTTTTAATGCTTATTTTTATAAACAACTATTCTCAAGAAACAAATGAAAAAATCATAAAAATATATCCTGAATCTTACAGTTCTAAGTAGTATTGCATCAAAACAAAAACATTTCTTCCATTATCATTTCATTTAGTTTTTGTGAAAATATTGAGAATAACAAATACTAATGGCTAAGTTAAAAATGTAGCAATGGACAATAAGTAATAAATCCTTATTCTGGCCTCTTCTACACTGTATTTTTCCAAATAGACTAGAGCAGCATAAAAAATCTTATTTGAACCTCATTATAATGCAATTTTGTACACTTTAAAAAAAATAATGATTATTCAAATATACAATGATATAAAACACCAACACATAGCATTAGCTGAATTAATATATTTTGCATATAACATTGATTAAAACTCTTAGCATTGTTGCCAGAATTTTTCACTGGTTTGGGGTTATTAGTCTGTTTTTGGCTGTAGTGCAAATTTTTTCTCTAATTTTTTCTCTGCTTTTTTCTCACATAAGACACATGTATTGAACTTTGTGTTTCCTATCATTTTTCACAATGAAAATCACCATTCAAAATCATGCTTGACAGGATAAAACTTCTGCCTATAACAATACAGATTATTCTCTATGTAAATAAAAGTAGTTATATTCTTTTCTGAGTGGACATTTAGCTGAGGTCCTGACATTTGTGGGTGCATGTGTTTTATTTGCATTGATGTTGAAAGTATGCACGCCAAAAAATTTTATATTCCAACATATTAATAGAAATTATAATTACATTTCTGCACTATCAATTTAAATACTAAATGTGTTGCTTAAAAATAATTTTTAAAGTTCAACAATTCCATAATTATTGTGGCCAGGGTATAGTTATAGTAGATAATGCACACTTTAATCTGATGATAGTTACGTTGTCTTTTTTCCTAAAAATCTAAATTTTGCATTTGCATTTTTAATGACTTTACAAGCACTTAGAGTCACACTTTGCTTGTCATGACTAATGAGACAATACGTATGTAACTATGCTGTTCATAGTAAATTCTTCTAAGTGTTTTATTATGTTCATCACCATATTTCCAGTGCCTACCATAATTCCTAAGCATGTAAGAATAAATAAATAATAGTTTAACAAAGGCATAAAAAATTGTTTTTTTAATTATGTTAGTGAACAAATAAATTTGTGTTTACTTTTGAAACTTCAATGTATTCATCTTAAAGAATATATAATTTCAAATCTTTTTGGACATTTTGTTTTATTCAATATTTTATGAAGACTCCTGAGCTTATTGTGTGAAGTTTGCAAAGTCAAATAAGAATTTCAAATATTTGTTTAGGAGTGTTGTTGCTTCCAAGAGACTTTATAAATAATTATTCTTCTACATTTGACAATCCAATGACAGAGAATAGTTTTCTGGGGCAGTAATATAACTTTTGGGGAGATTCCTATCACATTTGAAATTTTGGTAGAAAATGTAAATCACGTGACTACTAATAACTTGGGATTCAAACAATTAACAGGTTATTACATTCCAGGAAACAAAAATGGCTTTTAAATCTGTAAATTAATGGTACCTATGAAGGAAAGTAATGAATCTCTCCCAATCTCAAATCACAGAACACAGTCTGCACACCTTGGGCTGGTTTTCTCCAGCAAACCAAGCTTTCCTCCACGTGAGTCTTTACAAAACACACTCTTAGCACACTCTTCTGCCAGCACATTTTTTGCTGAACTTTTGCTCTCACTTCTGGGCTACTGTATCAATTTTCACAATAATGTCATAGTACAAACCACCTAAAACCTACTGCTTTACAACAACAAAAGTTATTTTTACACATGAGCTCCGGTGCACTCTGAGGATACAGTGACATGGGTTGGATTCAGCTAATCTTGGCTAAACTCATTCAGGTATTTGCAGAAGTTGACTGTGTGGCATGGGCTGGTTGCTCTAGGATGACCTAGCTGGGATGACTCCACTTGTTGCTCACATTCCTCCATTAGTCTGCTCTCAGTAGGTACTCATAGTGTTGTGAGGAGGCTGAAAAGAAAAAAAAAAATGTAAGAGCAAAAGTGCTTTCTCAAGCTTCTGACTGGCCAAAATAATTAAATAATGAAGCCCAGAATTAGTGTGGGGGAATAGTGTCAAGTAGTATAGATACTAGGTGGAATGAAAAATAGACTATTCATGCAATGAATCTCTTACAATATCTATGTCCTATGTGCTTTTCTGTCTGTATCAATATCTGTATATTTATATGATGTACTTTAATTTGATTTCCAAGTCCAAATAACAAACGGCAAAAGCGGATGTTTCTTTGGTTATATCAAAAAATTTTTAAAAGTTGAGCTATGCTTTGATTCTATGATAATAAAAATTTAAAAGTCACACAGTATAAAATATTTGTAACAATATTTTCTCTTTTCAATTCAAATTTAATAGCTTATTGGACTTCTCTTTTCTGTTTTCTATGCACCATTAAACATCAGACATCTCTTGTCTCATTCACACCTAATTCTTTATCTTGTTGAAATCCCTAGAAAATTTGTTATATCCTTTTTACTGTCCATATGAATTAAACTGTCTTCTATTGCTATATTTCAGAAAATGTATCTTCTCTATACCTCCCACTAGAATGAAATCTTAAATGCAAGACAGTATCTAATTATTTCTCCAAAATTACTCTTATATGTCACATTTTTATCAATATTGGATATCATTATAAAGGCTAGTATTATTATTTATGTACTGATACTTACTAGTACTCATCAACTAACATTGTGAAGGATCATTGTGAATTACTATTAATATAAATATACATATGTCTTAAGTATGGCTTGACATGAGGATAAACTTTATGATATCTAGGACAGTTGCTCTCTATCCTAAGTGTATACTGTAATCTATCACAGAACTTTATAAATGCAGACTTCTAGTCCTCAATCTGGTAGATTCTGAGATATGTTTATATTAGTTGTTAATATTCTTCAGAAGTTGATATCAGGGGCCAGGTAATTATATTATCAAAATATAGAAAAATAAGTAGTTAAGTTCCTTAGCATAGGACATATATAACCAAAAATCAATATGAATTATCAATCCAAGCTTATGCAAAGGAGAAAGACAAAGCAAAAATATTAAGAGCTGCAAACAGCGGTAGGTTGCTCCCAACATAATTACTCATAAAGTGATATAGAATATAATATTCATCTACAGTAGAAAAGCTATTTCTGAGGCTAGCCCTCAAAGAGTAATCCAGATTAGTTTATTCAGAAGGCCAATAGTGTACAACTGAGAAAGACTGAAATAAAAACCAGTCGGTCCATACTTTTTTATTTAAATAGAAACTTATCTTTTAAAAGTAGAAAATGCTATATGACTACATTCCAAATCATTTCAGATGGGACTATAACTGAATAATTACAAATAAAAATATTGAAAAAGAGATCCCTCTTTATTACAGCAGTCTTACAAATTTATTGTCATGATAATTTTTTATCAGTTCTCTTACTTAGTTTGATCTTTATAATCATAAGAATTGTGTGAGTTACTGTTATCAGCACTTCATCAGAATATTTTGATTACCTATTCCCGTACAGCACAGTATCCCAAAACACAGTGGGTTAACATAACTGTTTCGTTTGTTTCCTATTCAATGGATTAGAAACATCGACAGGACATTGTAGGTGGAGCTTATCTTTGCTCCAGTTGATGCCTAATGGGGATGAAATGCTCAAGATTATATCTTCTTTCACATGCGTAGTGCCTCGGCTAAGATTGCTTCTGTGTTTGCGAAACAGTTAGAATGTATTAACTGGGATAGGATGATTCATTTCCAACATGTCTCATGCACATGACTATCAAGATGGTTCTGGCTATTTGCTGGAAGCTCAACAAAGACTTACAACTGAAAAAGTATGCTTATTGTCAACTGGGTTCCTCAGTTCTCTGGCGCATGGTGATATTAGGTTTTTTCACAGCATGATGGGATCAGGATATTTGTACTTCTTGTGTGGTTGCTTGCTTCTAAAAGTGCAAAAGCAGAAGCTGCCAAAGTTTCTTCTGGTTTAGGTCCAGAAATGACACATTACTTAATTAAAACAGATCACCAGCTCACCTTGGGCAGGAGGAGGGGCAGTAGAAGTTCTACAGCAATGTAAATACCAGGAAGCATTATTCACTGGGACCACCAATATAACCATTTACAATAGGTTGATCTTTGGCCCCCCACTAATGTTTGACTTAACCTATGCAAAATATGTTCAACTACCCACCAAAGGAATTCAAAATCTCATGCTATTACAGCGTGAAGCTCAGGTTTGGAATCCCAGATCTCATCTTGTAAGTCAAGTCCAGGTTTGGGTGAGACCACTCAGGAATGGTAATTTTTAAAGTGACAATCTGTAAATTTAGCAACAAGTTTCTTTGTTTCCACATATCCAACATATTTGAGATAAGAACTACATAACTTTAATATTTTTATTTATGATGGAAGTTGGATGATGAAAGGCACATAGCAGCTGTTAATCCATAATAATTCTTACATCCAGCTGAACACGTACTATTAGGGCCCAATTATTAGGACTGAACACAGTCATTATTAGGGCCCGATTTTATTCCTATGAATAGTTCTATATGGTCATTGGAAGTATTTGGATATACTTGGATTCTCTATGATTCTATGGTTATTGACTCTTCCTTCTGAATCATAATTTCCACCTGACCCTCCACTAAAAAATTTGCCCTAGACTTGCAGCTGAGTAGTTTTCTCAAACTGCTTTGTGTTCAGATAGAGTTGGAGGCCTAAAACCTCTTTTCATTTGGAAACATCTCACACCCATTTTGTCCAAGCAAATGTATTTTTATTTACAAATATGTGTGTTTCCTATGTACTAAGTTATACTCTTCTCCAGTAGACAAAATACACACACGCGCACGCACACGCGCGCACACACACACATACACCCCTCTCTGAAATAGATTCTCCTCTACTTTAGGCTCAAAGTCAGGTGGCTTAAGATTTAGAAAGGTTTTATTATACAGTTTAGAGGGTCTTGATGCCCCTCTTTAGATCTCTGTAAGGTTTTGATTAAAGGTTATATAGGAATCTCATTGTGAAGATGATTTTTACTGGCAGTTCCCTGATTTTACTTTGTGCTAAGACATTTGTCATTTTGAGAACCTCAAGCTGGCGCAATAAGTTAGAACTGAGAAACAGTTTCATTTTCAAATAATAAAAAGTGGTTTGAAAATATCTTATTTAAATTCTGCTTGAACGTGATCAGTTCTTTCATTAATTCATTCACTTTAATATATACCTTATCCCATTTAGGTAATTTTTTTAAAAAGTACACACTGCTATGGTTTGAATGTGTCCCCCAAAGTTCATGTGTTGCAAACCTAATCACTAACACAGCAGTGTTGAGAGGTAAGTCCTTTCAGAGGTGATTATGTCATGGCGGATCTAGCCTCCTGAATGGATTAATGCTATTATGGTGGGAATGGGTTCATTATCACAAGGAGGGGTTGCCCCCTTCCTGTCTTTCTTGCATACTTATGCTCATGTGCCCTTCCACCATTCTACCACGGATGACACAGCAAGAAGAACCTCACTGGACTAGGCCCATCAATTTTGAACTTTCCAGCTTCCAGAACTGTGAGCCAAATAAACTTCTATTGTTTACAAATTACCCCTGTGATATTGTCATATTCTTTTTTCTTTTTTTTGAGATGGAGTCTTGCTCTGTCACCCAAGCTGGAGTGCAGTGGTGCAATCTCGGCTCACTACACCTCCTGGGTTCAAGCAACTAACTCTCCTGCCTCAGCCTCCCAAGTAGCTGGGATTACAGGTGCACACCACCACTCCTGACTAATTTTTGTATTTTTAGTAGAGATGGGGTTTCGCCATGTTGGCTAGGCTGGTCTCAAACTCTTGACTTCATGATCCACCCACCTCGACCTCCCAAAGTGCTGGGATTACAGGCGTGAGCCACTACACCTGGCCCACTCTGTGATATTCTATTACAACA
The DNA here is from genome assembly GCF_003255815.1 of Theropithecus gelada. Classification (NCBI taxonomy): domain Eukaryota; kingdom Metazoa; phylum Chordata; class Mammalia; order Primates; family Cercopithecidae; genus Theropithecus; species Theropithecus gelada. The sequence goes on along the minus strand of NC_037668.1, from coordinate 175,189,792 downwards.
AAATGTACTGAGAAACACATGAATAAAACAAAAAACCTAATTGGCACTTTTAATGTCTACATTGAAATTATTTTAGCCAAATCTGTAAGTTCACAAGTTTGTTAAATGTATATTATATCTTTCGTACTACTACAAGTGATAGTCTCACCAGTTAAAACATTTTCTTCTACTTCAATAGCAATTTCCTCCCTATGGTTTTTTGTTTGTTTGTTTGTTTGTTTGTTTTTTAGAGACAGGGTGTTGCTTTGTTGCCCAGGCTGGAGTGCAGTGGGACATTCATTATGTACTGTAACCTCAAACATTTGGCTTAAGCAATCCTCTAACTTGGACCACAGGTGTGTGCCACCACACCTGGCCATTTTTTAAATTATTATTCATTTTAGAGACTGGTCATGCTGGTCTCTAACTACTGATCTCAAGCAGTCCCCTGTCTTAGCTACCCAAAGCTCTGAGATTACAGGCTTAACCTAACATGCCCAGGCTCTAGGTATTAATTTTTGAATTATCTATATCTGCTGTTATAGACTGAACTATGTTTCCCCATCCCCAAATTTGCATGTTGAAACTCTCACTCCCAATGTGACTGCATGAGGGATATAGAACCTTTAGAAAGATAATTAAGATTAAATAATGTCAAAAAGGTGGGGTCCTAATCCAATATGGTTGAAGTCCTTATAAGAAGAGGAAGAGAAACTAGCAATGCAAGAATGCAGTGAGAAGGCAGATGTCTGCCAGTCCAATAAAAAAAGCGTCAGGGTAAACCAAATATGCCCACACCTTGATCTGGAACTTCCAGCATCTGTAACTTCAAAAAAATAAACCTCTGTGTTTAAGGCCTCAAAATGATGGTTTTTGTTTGTTTGTTTATGTCAGCCCCAGCAAATTAATATATCTGCATAAGAAAATATTGACAATATAGTGGACTCAACTGTCTTATTTGCTCATTATTCTTTCGTTGGGGATTTGGATAAGGCATTGTAAACATAAATACTTTCCACATCACATCATGAGAGTCCCACATTATTGCCACATATTTGGTGTGTCAATTAGAGTGAGTGGTTTGAATGTCTGCAGCTAGTCAGGATCCATTTCCAAGATGACACAATCACAATGCTGGTAATCTGATGCTGAGTATTGGTTGGGAGCTCTTACAGTACTCTCGGCTGGGGAGAAGAGTTCTCTGGTCGAGAAGAGATCTTCAGTTCTCCTCCCTGCGGTATCTACATGTGGCTGTCTCAACTACCTAAGACTTTCTTTATCTGTCTAAGCGTAATAGTCTCAGAGTTGTTGACTTAACACGGCTACTAACTTCCTAATAAATTGTCAGATTGTCTTAAATTTTCTGCCCTGAACTGGCACAGCATCACTTTTTGCCACACTTTGTTGGTTAAAGCAGATAGCAGAGTCAGCCCGGATTCAAAACTGGGAAGAAATACTTCATGCAGAAGTGCCCATGTAATATTCCACGTATATGTGTGTGTGTGTATATATAAACATATAGATACATGTTTATATATATGCATATATAACACATAATGTGCTTATCTGATTCGTCTGACAATCCTTGATGCATATTGTGTGACTCAATGACACAATCTCACATATGAAGAAACATTCATACAAATGATGACATTGCAGTAATATCTGAAAAGACAGAACTATCTGAATGTTCTAAAACCCACATATTTTACACAGAATTACTGTAGTCTTACAATAATATTGTTTAAATAAAATTTAGATTCATTTTTTATGTTTGGAAATTTACTTGGTGATTTTTTGAGGAATACAATTACATTTGTAAGGATAGACATTTTTATAGTATTTACTTCCTAATTATGAATGACCTACACCTATTCATCCAAAGATTTTCACAGGTTATATTTTCAGATATTACATATTGAATAAAATTTAATATTTTAACTGGTTCTTTTTACTTTTCTTGTTTCTATAGTGATAATAGAATTATGCCTTATTTTAATGGGCATTTCCCCTAGTTTCAAACAGACATGTTTATAACAATAAAGCATTAATCTCTCTCTGTGGCTTATTAACACTTTTAATTAAGAGATGTTATCAGACTACACGTCTGTGACATAAGTACTACCTGTATAATTGACCATATTTAAGAGAGTCCAGGTAGTCAATAGCTATGCAGGTGTAATAAACATACTCTAAAAATATTTTTGTCAGGTTTTTCAAAGATCAGATGGCTGTAGATATGTGGTATTATTTCTGAGGGCCCTGTTCTGTTCCATTGGTCTATATCTCTGTTTTGATACCAGTACCATGTTGTTTTGGTTACTAGAGCCTTGTAGTATAGTTTGAAGTCAGGTAGCATGATGCCTCCAGCTTTGTTCTTTTGGCTTAGGATTGTCCTGGCAATGCGGGCTCTTTTTTGGTTCCATATGAACTTTAAAGCATTTTTTTCCAATCCTGTGAAGAAAGTCATCGGTAGCTTAATGGAGATGGCATTGAATCTATAAATTACCTTGGGCAGTATGGTTATTTTCATGATATTGATTCTTCCTATCCATGAGCATGGCATGTTCTTCCATTTGTTTGTGTCCTCTTTTATTTCACTGGGAAAGGAGTCCCTATTTAATAAATGGTGCTGGGAAAATTGGGTAGCCGCAAGTAGAAAGCTGAAACGGGATCCTTTCCTTACTCCTTATACGAAAATTAATTCAATATGGATTAGAGACTTAAATGTTAGACCTAAAACCACAAAAACCCTAGAAAAAAACCTAGGCAATACCATCCAAGACATAGGCATGGGCAAGGACTTCATGTCTAAAACACCAAAAGCAACGGCAACAAAAGCCAAAATTGACAAATGGGATCTAATGAAACTAAAGAGCTTCTGCACAGCAAAAGAAACTACCATCAGAATGAACAGGCAACCTACTGAATGGGAGAAAATTTTTGCAATCTACTCATCTGACAAAAGGCTAATATCCAGAATCTACAAAGAACTCAAACAAATTTACAAGAAATAAAAACAAACAAACCCATCAAAAAGTAGGCAAAGGATATGAACAGACACTTCTCAAAAGAAGACATTTATGCAGCCAACAGACACATGAAAAAATGCTCATCATCACTAGTCATCAGAGAAATGCAAATCAAAACCACAAAGAGATATCATGTCACACCAGTTAGAATGGCAATCATTAAAAAGTCAGGAAACAACAGGTGCTGGAGAGGACGTGGAGAAATAGGAACACTTTTACACTGTTGGTGGGACTGTAAACTAGTTCAACCATTGTGGAAGACAGTGTGACGATTCCTCAAGGATCTAGAACTAGAAATACCATTTGACCCAGCCATCCCATTACTGGGGATATACCCAAAGGATTATAAATCATGCTGCTATAAAGACACATGCACACATATGTTTATTGCAACACTATTCACAATAGCAAAGACTTGGAATCAACCCAAACATCCATCACTGACAGACTGGATTAAGAAAATGTGGTACATATACACCATGGAATACTATGCAGCCATTAAAAAGGAAGAGTTCGTGTCCTTTGTAGGGACATGGATGCAGCTGGAAATCATCATTCTCAGAAGCTATCGCAAAAACAGAAAACCAAACACCACATGTTCTCACTCATAGGTGGGAATTGAACCATGAGATCACTTGGACACAGGAAGGGGAACATCACACACTGGGGCCTATTGTGGGGAGGGGTGAGGGGGGCGGGATAGCATTAGGAGATATACCTAATATAAATGACGAGTTAATGGGTGCAGCACACCAACATGACACATGTATACATATGTAACAAACCCACATGTTGTGCACATGTACCCTAGAACTTAAAGTATAATAAAAAGAAAAAGAAAAAAGAAAAAAAATTTAGGAGAAGTTGAAGGCATACTTTAAAATATATGCTGGTCTGACATAATTATTCATATATACAGAAATTCTTGATGTAGTGAGCTCCTAGGTTCTTTATTGTAAATATTTAGTTAGAAACGGTCTCCTGAAAGCAGCCACACTATGACAATGCAAGGAACTTCCGAACAGTTTACAACAGTAATGTCCTCCATGGCATTATTTTGCTGGGGGTTCAGAAACACCAGGAAAACAACTCCAGCCCTGAGTGATAGGGTCTACATTTTCCTTTAATTCAGTTCTGCTGTTCTCCTAAATTATTATTATGTATGTATTTATTTATTTATTTATTATTTTTTTAGACAGAGTCTTGCTCTGTCGCCCAGGTTGGAGCGCAGTGGCGCAATCTTGGCTCACTGCAAGCTCCGCCTCCCTGGTTCACGCTAGTCTCCTACCTCAGCCTCCTGAGTAGCTGGGACTACAGGCGCCTGCCACCACGCCTGACTAATGTTTTTGTATTTTTAGTAGAGAGGGAGTTTCACCATGTTAGCCAGGCTGGCCTTGATCTCCTGACCTCAGGTGATCCGCCCCCATCGGCCACCCAAAGTGCTGGGATTATAGGCGTGAGCCACCGAGACCGGCTTGTTCTCCTAAATTTAAAACTTCATCACGATCTATCCATTCAATCAGATCATAAACTCAAGTCATAAGCAATCTAAAATTTCTTCCTTTCCCTCAGCATCACTCTGGCTGAATCCATCTTTTAAATACGTCTCTAAACAGTCGTTTTTCACTTAATACCAATTTCACTCTCTTTTAGTTTAGAACTTTGGCTTATATTATTTACATAAGTTTCTAATTTGACTGTCACAATCAACACATCATGGAATTCTTGATCTTTACTTTTGCTTACCTCCTATTTACCCTCCGTTTTTCTGACCCAAGTGATTTATGTATAAAACAAATCTACACTTATCATTCTTCTATAAATCCCTGTAAGACATGGCACGAGCCTGTTAGCATGGCACGAGCCTGTTAGAAAAGCCCTGTTCTATCACTCCACCATTTTTCTCACATATCTCACACAGGTTTTTAGTCTGGTGTTACCAAACTACTAACGTTTTAAACACACACGTTTTTTTCCTTACCTGTTTGTTTGTTCCTGTTGCTTTCTCTTTCTGGAGAGCTTTTAGTCTCTCTGTGCTCTCCCATTCTTATCCTTCAACACTCAGTTCAATTGCTTCCAGTTCTAAGCAGTTTCCTTCGGCAACATCCCTTTTCTTACACAGTCCAGCCTGTAATAAGTGCCTTTTCTACATTATCGTAGTGCATTGGACATGCTTCCTTTTTATACAAAACACATACATGCTTGAGATTTGTTGCATTGCCTAGTCCATATTATATTAGTTAGTGAAAAAGTAACTGAATTTTTACTATTAAAAGTAACGGCAAAAACTGCAATTACTTTTGCACCAAACTAACACTGTAAACTCACTAGGGAATAGTAGTATAGTGTATATATAGAAGAGACTGAAGCAAAGTAGGATGTCATAATTTCATATTTAATTTAAAATAAGCTTTTTCTCTTATTCCTGTTTTACTTCTTCAACTTGTTCTCCCTCTTCATTTTAGCACAAGTTGTTAATAAACTCTCTAGGTCTTTCTCAGTTCATAACATTGAACCTGAAAAACATTTATTTATTTTAAAAGATATAACAATATGTTCAACCAAATTGTGTGTATGAGAACAAGAAGACCATATATAATTGTTTGATCTTTTGAAGAAAAGATAATGGCAAAACTTCAAGTTACAAATACATATTAGGTATACATTTTTGTCTGAGATAAAAGTAGATTATAAAATAAAATCTTAAAATTAGTCCTAAAATGAGACTTAACTGACAGTCTTTGGATAGAGTCAAAATGTATTAGCTGATAGGTATACTGACAAATGATCTGGCACTGAGCCAAGTTTTTGGTGTCAAATACAGTGTTATTTAATCAAATGGAAAAATAATTCACTTAAAATCAGACCTAACAATAGATGATATTTTTGGCATAAGCAAACACATGCTTTATTTAACTGTTAGAAGATAAGTGAAAAGCCCTTGCAGCATATTCGATATGGGAAAAAGTAAGGACAATGCCAGTGACTGAAAAAGAAAAATTAACTTATTTTTTCTCAGAGAAAAATGATGTGAAATACTATCTAGTTGCATTTAAAAAATATATATATTTTTTTGCTTTACAAAATTAGCCATTACACTCCCGGATACTTATTTAAGAGTAATGAAGAAATAAGTTCAAACAAAAATCTGCACAAGAAGGTAATTTTATTTGTAATAGCCCCACATTGGAAACACCGAGTTGTTCCCTCAAGAGTGAATGATTAAGCAGACTATGCTGATGCATCCTTACCATGGTATACTACTCAGCAGTATAAAGGAACTATTTCCTGCAGCAGTCTGGACGAATCTCCAGAGAATTACACTGAATGAAAAAGGTCAACCCCAAAAGGTTACATAACGGATAATTCCATTTATATAACCTTCTTGAAATTACAAAATTATAGAAGTAGAGAACAGGTTCGTGGTTGCCAGAGGATAATAAGGGAGTGAGGTAGGAGGAAAGTAAGTGTTTCTATAACAGAGCAGTGACAGGAATGCTTGTGATGATGGAAATGCACTGTATTTTGATGTCGATACTCTCATTGTGGTATTGTACTATAACTAGGCCAAATATGAAAGGGTATATGGGTTCTCTCTGCGTTGTTTCTTAAAACTGCAAGTGCATTCAGAATGATTACATACTAAAAAAGTTTAATTTAAAAAAGCAATTCTGGCTGGACATGTGGCTCAGTCTTGTAATCCCAGCACTTTGGGAGGTCGAGGCAGAAGGATAGCTTGAGCTCAGGAATTTCAGACTAGCCTGGGCAACATGACAAAGCCCCATCTCTAGGAAAAAATACAAAAAAGGGCAGTGAGCACCTGTGGTCCCAGCTACTCAGGAGACTAAGAAAGGAGGATAACTCGAGCCTGGCAGATGGAGGCTGCTGTGAGTCGGGATTACATCACTGCGCTGCAGTCTAGGCAACAGAGCAAGATCTTATCGCAAAAAAAAAGAAAAAATGCAATTTTGTTGTTTATTAAAAAATGATAAAAGGGAATTTCTTTCCCCTTAAATGATGTCTTCCTTAAGGTATGAAGTAAAGGATTTGAATAAAGTATGTGCTTTTAACCACAAAGTACAGATATATATATATATATATATATATATTAGAATATATATATTAGAATATATATATATTAGAAGACTAGATTTAATCTCAGGCTAATTAATTTTTTAAAATCTATTGATAATATAGATAGTAAACTATTGTGTGTTACATAATTTTTTAAAATGACACAGTCCTCACCGTACATTAAGCAACCTATCCCATTAGGTATTATTGAGAAAAGTAAAAATTGACGTGATTTTAATGTTTTTAAGCACTATTTTTTTCTTCAATAACAATGTTCGCATTTCTTACTGTTCTTTACACTGTCTTGGAAACAAAGGCACAGAAAGACATGACATCAAGTAAGTTATTGGTGTTCCCTATAAAATTCTAACCAAAGGAGGTATCAACTCCTTACCAATGGTTTATTAAATGCAAAAAAATTATAACACAATGATAAATAATATGTTTTATGACATTGAGGATTCATATCTGAAATAATAAGTGACTAAACTGCTATGTTAACAGAGAAAGTATAAAGTTATCTGGTGCAAACAACATGCTCTGGAAAATTAGGGTAAGTGGTGATGGTAATAATTATTGTTAATTCCAAACCAAATACCTAAGTTAGGAGTGTTTCTTTTAAATCACTCATGTAGTACGAGTAAAATGAGTTGAGATATTGCTCAAATTCAATTACATAAGATATTCTAATGTATTAATTGTACTTTAAACTCATATTTGAAATTATATTTGAAATTAGATGTTACAATGACTTTGTGATACCTTAACTGAAATATCATACTGAAATTTTTTAGAAGAAAATTTTCATGATAAAAAGCTGTGATGGAGTCAGAAACTTCAAATTTCTTCATTTAATTCAGCGTTATTTTTAGTTGAAATTTGAACTACTTAAGCTATTCATATTTTTATTCATGTAGTCTCATATATGTGTATCCAATAGTACCATATTTGTTACAATAAAACTGTCAGAATTCACTTAACAAAAGTTTTTCAAATGTTAAACACTGGTCTAGGCATCTAAATTATATACATTGTCTTTATTCTTCACATCTCTTAATAGAGTTTATCCTTATTTTGCAAATAAGAAGCTGGTGATTTTGGTGTTAGGTGCTTTGTGTAACAAGGCACAAAGTTAAAATAATCTATTTCAATATTATTTTCTCTTTCTGCTTTACCGCAATGTATACTTCAGAATATGAACTATGCCATTTATATATATTAAATATTCTTTTTTTATTCAATAAGGATTTGTAATATGTATGATGAAAATAAAATCAGAATATTATGAAAATGTATAACCACAGCATGTTATATTCACTAACCTTTTTTTTAAAATTTCATCACTTTACCTATTATGACAGGTAAAATGTACAGTGACTAAATGAAGCGAAGTCATGAGGAAATCTATCAATCTATCTGTGAAACTGTTAAAACTAAGGCTCTGATTTATTTTTCAGGGAATATTTTTAGCATTTTAATATAATGTACATTATTCTTGTATAATATACAGTGTAATTTAGAGGTAAAATGGAAATGTTGTAGTTGTGGCTATTAGTGTCTGATTTTCTATTTTTATAGCTTGTATGTGAAAAACAAGAATGCACATTTACATAATATTTGTAAATTTCATCATGCATTTATTTATTTATAAATTTCAATATGTATGATGTATTTTAATATTAGGATAACCTTTGTAGATGTATAACTTGTTTAAGAATATAGATGAAGAAGCCACATTACTTAGATTTTACATCTTGCCTTCATTTTGCTATATATTAAAATCAAATTCAGTTGATTATGCAAGAAAGTCAACAAAATCATGAAGCAAAAAAAAAATTTCTATTTATATTTAAAAAGTCAAAAGTACAAGTTGGTATGTTCTCATCATGTACCCAGCGTCCTAGATTTTCACTCCACCATTAGACTATGACCTCATCTTTTACTCTCAGATGCCTGCCAGAGCTTGTTTGAGCATTTCCAGGCAGCCAGAAAGGAGAAGAGCAAAGGTCAAAACAGGCTGCCATCTGAGTCTATCTCCCTGAAATCTTACCCAATGATTCTCTTTTTATATTCCACTGGCAAAACCTTTGTCACTTTGCCATTTCTACCTGTGGGATGAGTTGCTTCCCCCAACAAAATAAGAGTTTTATTACTAAGGAGAAAAGAAAAATGTAGATTTTGTAGGCTACTCGCTACTCACAGGGTCTGCCACAATCACCCTCCAAGTAACTTTGAATAATTAAAACAAACAGAAACTGATTATGTAATACCCACATCAAGCTTTCTATTTTGTCCAGAAGATATATGTTGACAAAACTAGCCACAGGCATTTGAGATTGTAACAACTTATTCACTCTAAGGAATGCCAAAGGTATATAGCAGGGCCAAATATTCAATACAGAGATCTTAAGTTGAATGATTAAGGAATCTGTGGTTAAGATCCAAATACGATATAAACAAAATCATTACCCTTGGATCATCCTGTCTTCTCAATATTTATTGTTTGGGTTATTTCTAGACCCTCCCCTGGCATGATTAGCGAGCCAGTGGCTATTTCTTGCACATATCACATAACAAGCCAGTTGGTGCATTTCCAACATAGTGTTTTGGTTGGAGAAGCACAAGCCATTCTCCTGCACTTTAGAGGATTTGTGATAGAGATCCTAAAGATGATCAAAATTTATTGTCTTGAGTATTGGGCCATAGACAGTTTCCTTTGAACATTACAGAAGTCTGGGGACTTTTCTGGAAGACCACATTGCAAGGAATCAGTCTTAGACAAACTGACACTTCTCAGTTCACACACTTCATTCCCAAGTGTGACCAATAAGCATCTGTTATGATTAGGTTTTGTGTCCCTACCCAAATCTCATCTGGAATTGTAATCCCCAGTTGTCAAGGAAGAGACCAGGTAGAGGTAACTGAATCATGGGAGTGGTTTACTCCATGTTATTCTCGTGATAGTGAGTGAGTTCTCATGAGATTTTATGGTTTTATAAGGGGCTCTTCCACCTTCACTCAGCACTTTTCCTTTCTGCTGCCATGTGAAGAAGGTGCCTTGCTTCCCCTTCACTTTCCACCATGACTGTAAGTTTCCTGAGACCTCCCAAGCCAGGCTGAATTCTGAGTCAATTAAGCCTCTTTCCTTTATAAATTACCCAGCTTTGGGCAGCTCTTTATAGCACTATGAAAATGGACTAATACAGCAACATACATTACACCTTCAGTAAACTGTACCTCTTCAACCCATAGGGACTGTAAGGCTGGTCATTGTCATTGTCATAGAAACACAGCAGAATTGCTGACACTGGATTCTCATTACGCCTTGTGTAGGATAGCCTGATGTTGATTAGTGAGCTGTTAAGAGTGTTCCAATATGAGACTACATAAATTATAAATATCCTATCTGCATCACCAGATGACTCTGTCATTTCAGGTTTTCAATGAGCAAACTCCTACAGACCACCTATAGCAATGATATTTCCATTACTCTAAACACATAAGATGAGGAATACAGTTTTGAAGTTCTTTTAATTTTTCTCTTCTGATTTGCGCCCTCCTCTATTATTTTCTATTTTCTTTTATTTATTTATTTATTTTTATTTATTTATTTTTTTGAGACGGAGTCTCGCTCTGTCACCCAGGCTGGAGTGCAATGGCGCGATCTCGGCTCACTGCAAGCTCCGCCTCCGGGGTTTACGCCATTCTCCTGCCTCAGCCTCCCGAGTAGCTGGGACTACAGGCGCCCGCCACCGCGCCTGGCTAATTTTTTCTATTTTTAGTTCAGACAGGGTTTCACCGTGGTCTCGATCTCCTGACCTTGTGATCCGCCCGCCTTGGCCTCCCAAAGTACTGGGATTACAGGCGTGAGCCACCGCGCCCGGCTTTTTCTATTTTTTTTAAGATATCTGTAAGATAGGGCAGATTTTTCAGTTGGGAGAGGGGAGAGTACCCCATGTTTCTGCTCTTTGGAAATAAAATTTTACCAGGAAATAGATTAATATCTCCCCTCAGAAGAGTCTTCCCCCTTTGTTACTCTTGGTCAATCTTTCTAAAACTGAGAATAAAAACCAAGGAATCTTATTCGACATGGCCTCCTATTCTGGAATTAGAATATTGACTTTTGAATTGTTAGGAATATAAACTGCGTGATTAGGGAAATACCAGTTCTTACCCCTGGTTACCAGCTTATCTTACTGGTTGCTGGTGAAACTGGCCCACTCCAAACATAGTTGTTGGACACAAGCCTTACAGTTGCAGTGTTATCTTTATGGTATGACTAGTGGCAGGATTGGCTACTTTGGAATTCCCAAATACACCAGCACATCCCCTTAGTACAAGCAACTGTTAGAGAAGTGAGAGTCCAAGACTTGCCATCTTCCCGTTCTTGTAGTTGTCTAGAAGTAGATATTTTAAGAACAGACCTTAATTCAACTTCCACTGAACTTGTAGAATGATAATTTATTTTCTAAGATGAAAGCTTTAAGCATGTTAACATATACTTTTCATTAAGCAGGTCACTTATGATTTGGGTAGATTGATTACTTCAGCTGCTTGCAATGATTAAAGTTATACACATAATAAGCTTAAATGATACACCTCAAGTTATTTAAATTATTAGCATATATAATTATATTATTGCAATTGTAAAAATATATGTACTATATTTTGTGTATATGTATACATACATATATGTTTATACACATACAGAGATTATCTTCATTACACAATAAAGAAATGGAGGCTCGGAAAATATAAGTGAACTGCCCAAGAACACACAAAAATAAATGATAATGTAAGTATGAATATCTAATTTTCTAAAATCTAACTTTTAAAAACTCTACATGCAAAATATATTTGGGGCTATATATATCAAAAGTGACAAACTTTAATGTAATAGAAACAGAATTTTTACTTAATTGATAACTATTAGATTTCTCCTTCATAAAATGGTTTTCATAATATTTGTAAAAATATATAAAATATAAAAAATATTAAAATCAGAACACACTATATATTAGAATTAAAATTTAATTTGATTTTTAAAATTATTCAAAGTTTTTAAATATAAAGCTATTTTTAAAATTTTAAATGTAAGAGAAAATTCTAAAATTTAGAAAATACTAGTTCAAGAAGTATCTATTATATATTAAACAATGATGCTGAAAATATGTTTTTTAATGCTACTATAAACAGAAAAAAAAGAACATTACCTTCCTAAAATAATGCTTATTATTGTTAAATTTTATCACATAATGAGTTAAATGGCATAGGAGCTTTAATCTTCTCTATATTATTTAAGAAAGGATATTGTAGTAGATGACATTTCTTACATAGATAATTTTTAAAAATAAGTTATTTTTATATGATAAAATTGTAGAACGTTTGAAAAATAAAAAAATTTCAGAAAAAACAGAATAGGAGAGCAACTAAAAGCACAGGTTTTGAAATTATGATCCTAAGGGAAAAATTCATGCTCCATAATTTCTAAGTAGGATCTAGTAAAATGCTTTTCATATTATCTTACATACCTAATGTCTCTCATCTGTTAAAATGGCAAAATAAGAATATATATTGTAGTATTCATGGTTTACTTGAATAAAGCAAATGAAAGTTTTTTTTAAATAAGAATAATATGGAATGTGTTTCCCAAAAAAATGTCAACCAGAATTGCAAAAGGTTTTTGAAAGTATAACATTGAGATTATGTTTTAATATAAATTGTAGAATATGAAAATAAATTCCTTTTCATATTACCCCAAGAAGTTTAGTAAAATATTGCATTATTTTGACTTGTTATATATATTCTCTCTCTAGATCTCTAAGTTTTGTTAGTTACTCTCACTTAGATAAAACTGAATATATACAAAAAATTTATTATTTTAAAGTTGAACTTTATATTTGTAAAATGACCCTACTGCCCAAAGTTATTTAGAGATTCAATGCTATTCCTATCAAACTACCAATAACAGTTTTAACATAATTAGAAAAAAAAAATCTAAAATTCATTTAGAATTAAAAAAGAGCACAAATAACCAAAGTAATCCTGAGCAAAAAGAACAAAGCTAGAGGCATCACATTACCTGACTTAAAACTATACTACAAGACCACAGTAACTAAAACAGCATCGTACTGGTACAAAAACAGACACATAGACCAATGGAGCAGGTTAGAGAATGCAGAAATAAAACCTCACAGCTACAAACATCTGATCTTCAACAAAGCTAACAAAGCCAAGCAATTGGGAAAGGACTCCCTGTTGAGTAAATGCTGCTGGGATAACTGACTAGCCATATGCAGAAGATTGAAGCTGGACCCCTACCTTTCACCATTTACAAAAATCAACTCAAGATGGATTAAACACTTAAATGTAAAGCCTAAAACTATAAAAACTCTGGATGATAACCTAGGAAATACCATTCTGGATATCACCCCGGCAAAGACTTCATGAGGAAGACTACAAAAGCAATTGCAACAGAAACAAAAATCAAGAAGTGGGAACTAATTAAACTAAAGAACTTCTGCACAGCAGAACAAAAAAGAAGAAACAGAAAACAAAACTATCAACAGAGTAAACAGACAACTTACAGAATGGGAGAAGATACTTGCAACTGTGCATTCAAAAAAGGTCAAATATTCAGAATCTATAAGGAACTCAAAACGAATTAAAAAGCAAAAACAAACAATACCATTAGAAAATGGGAAAATGGGCAAATGGGCTGAGCATGGTGGCTCACACCTGTAATCCCAGCACTTTGGGAGGCCAGGGCAGGCGGATCACCTGAGGTCAGGAGTTCGAGACTAGCCTGGCTAACATGGTGAAACTCCATTTCTACTACTAAAAATACAAAAAATTAGCTAGGTGTGGTAGCACCCACCTGTCATTCCAGCTACTCGGGAGGCTGAAGCAGGAGAATCACTTGAACTTGGAAGGTGGAGGTTGAAGTGAGCCAAGATCATGTCATTGCACTCCAGCTTGGGCAACAAGAGCAAAAACCCCATCTCAAAAAAAAAAAAAAAAAAAAAAAAGGAAGGAAGGAAGAAAGAAGGAGAGAGAGAGAAAGAAGAAAGGAAGAAAGGAAGAAAGAAAGGAAGAAAGAAAAGAAAGAAAGAAAGAAAGAAAGAAAGAAAGAAAGAAAGAAAGAAAGAAAGAAAGAAAGAAAGAAGGAAGAGAGAGAGAGAGAGAAAAGAAAAGAAAAAAGAAAAGAGAAAAGAAAAGAAAAAGGGGAAATGACTTTAACAGACACTTCTCAAAAGAAGACACACGCGTGGCCAACAGCATACTAAAAAATGCTCAATATCACTAATGAGTTGGAAAATGCAAGTCAAAACCACAATGAAACACCATTTCACACAGGTCAGAATGGCTATTACTAAAAAGTCAAAAAATAACAGATGCTGGACAGCTTGTAGACAAAAGGGAAACATACACTGTTGGTAGGAATGTTAGTTCATTTAGCCACTGTTAAAAGCAGTCTGGAGATTTCTCAAAAAACCTCCAACAGAAATACCATTTGATTTAGCAATCCCAATACTGGGTATATACACAAAGGAATATACATCGTTCTACCATAAAGACACATGCATGTGTGTGTTCATCATAGCACCATTCAGCATTTTACATGGAATCAACCTAGAGGTTCATCAGTGGTGGACTCTATCAAGAAAATGTACACATACACAACAGAATACTTCATAAGTGTTAGAAAAATTAGATCATGACCTTTGAGGAACAGAAAACCAAATACCACATGTTCTCACTTAAAGTAGGAGCTAAACACTGAGTACATATGGATGCCAAGAACCCAACAATAGACACTGGGGCCTACTTGAAGGTGGAGGGTGCGAAGAGAGGTAGGATTGGAAAACTCTCCCTTGAATATTACACTGATTACCTACGTGATAAAATTATTTGTACATCAAAACCCCATGACACACAATTTACCATGTAACAAACCTGCACACGTACCTCCTGAATCTAAAATAAAAGTTGGAAAGAAAATACATAAATAAATATAAAGTTGAATTTCAGATTCATGAATATTTAATAGCTATAATGATAAAGATTAGAGTGAGATGTTTTAAAATTCTGCCTTGTAATTTCCTGATGTGGTGAATTTTAACAAATTTCCCTAAGTGTATGCTTCCCTTTAACACTTTTATATAATTTATTGTAAGAGCCTTTAAAAACATAACCTCAATTTGCTTCATGGAAGAAGGTTATGAAAACTTCATGCTGAACTTTATTTCTTAATGCATTATACTTATTATGTTAAATACCTGCCATAATATATTGAATAGGTGAGACTTTTGAATAAAAAGAAAAGAATAAAGTTGCCATCATTTATGAAACTCCAAAACATTGTATTATTTATTTATTATGTAGCTACCATCTAACAATTTTTAAATCTTTCTTATTTTATTAATATGTAACATAAATATTTTTAAATGCACAAACTTCAGATAATTGTCAAATTATTAATGTCAAACTCAACGAATTGCCACTAAGTAAATAAAGACATCATTGTTACAGCCTCCTAGATTATTATAGATAATCAGCACCCCACAAGTCATGCTTTTCTTCATAATCATCATTGAACCAAATATTTATCAACATAAATATGATCTATATGCGACCAACTTTCATATAAATGGAACTATACATTCTCCGTGATATCCTGTTTTGGAACTAAAACATTAATTCCTGGATTGTTAGGAATAAAGTAGACCTTACTTTGGTCTTCTTTTACTCATTAAAATATGTGAGATATCCATTAACGTTGCAGCAAGTAACAGCAGATCATTGATCTTTACTGTCCAGTTGTATGTATATTCTATAATGTAGTTATGCATTTTACTATTGATGGACATTTTGGTTGTTCTGCCGTGAGGCTATTATAACTTATACTGTCATAAGTATTGTTTTACGTGAATATATTTTTGCATATATATATATATATATATAGAGAGAGAGAGAGAGAGAGAGAGAGAGAATTTTATTAAAGGTATAGCTGGGACTGGAATCACTTGATCACAGAGCATACCTATATTCAAATTGGGAAGACACCTGCTAATCAACATCCCAAAGAGGCTGTAACAATTCAGACTGCCAAAAACAGTGAAAGATACAGTTATTCCATACGCCCTCCAACTTTTGATATTTTCAGCTTTTAAACGTTAGCTATCCTAGGGAGTGCATAGCTGCATCTTATTGTGCATTTTATTTACACTTTCCTAATGAATAATGAATATATCTCTAGTTGTCTGCACTTTTTATCACTGATTTTTTTCTGTGATTATTATTTGCAAAAGTCTAATAAATAAATCAAAGTCCACCAGAGACAAGAACACAGTCTGACAAAGTTAGATTTACTGACCTGATAAAGCAAGACAGGAATTCCAGAGGAACTACAAAATCCCACTCCATAACAGGGATTAGGGAAACCTCTTTTGTAAGATTTGGCTTCTCACCAAATGATTCTTAGGAGGATCTAAGGAAAGAGTCAATTCTGATTCGTCTCTGTACCTGAGGTGGGTTTAGAAGCAGAGATTAACTACGGATTGGGTCCTGTCATGAGGCAAGGAGAGCTTAGTGATTAGGTATTACCAGTATTAGATGGGACTGGCGAAGTGGCTCTAGGATGTCATTGAGGGGAGAAAAAAAAAAAAAGCATTCGCCATTAAAGAAAGGATTGTTGCGGTATTTCACAGCTGCTGCAGGGCTTTGGGACAAACAGCATCTGCACTTAATTTTGTGCTGGCTTTATCTGGGTCTGCCCTTCTGTTGTGATTAATGGTAGAGTTGCTTTTTCTGTTTTCAGTTCAAGTTGATTTTCACTCCTTTAGTTCTAGACAGGTTTTTACTCTTCATTATATATTCTGGATACTAGTATTTGTTGCCTTATGCAATGATACTATCATCTACCATTTTCTGGCTTTCATTTAATAATGCTTTCTGAGGAGCAGAGGTCATTACTTTTAATGAAGTAAAATTCATCAATGTTCAGTTCAGAGCTAACGTTTGCTTCCTCCTGTTTAAGAGATGTTTGCCTATGTAAAGTTCACGAACATATTTTTCTATGCTATCTTCTAGAAAACTTGTTACTTTATGCCTCACATGAAGTCTACAATTCATCTGGAATTGATTTTCATATATATTGTAAGATCCTAGGAAATGAGATTAGTTTTTCCTTCTTTGTATATAGTCAAATTGTCAAACTGCTTTTACTGAAAATATGATTCTTTTTTTCTGGATTCCGATGGCTCTTTTTTGCACAAATCAGGTAAATATATATATATATTCCTGTACAACCTTCTTTTCCATGGATCCATTTAGATATCTTTCTACCAATACTATACAATTTTACTTACTGTAGCAATATTATAAGTTTTAGAGATTGGCAAGTGTAAGTCCTCTAACCTTGTTCTCATCTTCAACTTTATTTTTAATTTTCTTTATCAGTTTGCAATACACACACACACACACATATATCATAAATGACTCTACTTTGATTATTATTAAAATTGCAGTGCTTCTAATATATCAATTTAAGGATATTTCCTAATATAAAAATGATAAGTCGCCCTAAACTTCAAACACGTTATAGCTCTTTTCATTTGCCTTTTAAAAAAATTTTTAATGGTATCTTGTGACTCTATCTAGTGAACTTGCATGTATTTTATATTTATTCCTAGATTTTGAAAATTGTAATTTTATAATTGTGACATTTTCGTAGTAGATTTTGCAATCATTCATTGCTGGTATATAGAAGTACAATAATTATTGTGTATTGATCTTGTATTCACATACCTTGCTAAATTTAGTTATTAATTTTCACGGAGTTTTCATAGATTTCGTTGACTTTTTTTTTTTTTTTTTGAGACGGAGTCTCGCTCTGTCACCCAGACTGGAGTGTGGTGGCCGGATCTCTGCTCACTGCAAGCTCCGCCTCCCGGGTTTAGGCCATTCTCCTGCCTCAGCCTCCCGAGTAGCTGAGACTACAGGCGCTCGCCACCTCGCCCGGCTAGTTTTTTGTACTTTTTAGTAGAGACGGGGTTTCACCGTGTTAGCCAGGATGGTCTCGATCTCCTGACCTCGTGATCCGCCCGTCTCGGCCTCCCAAAGTGCTGGGATTACAGGCTTGAGCCACCGCGCCTGGCAGACATTTCTTACAAGCATAATTCTATCAGTGAGAATGACACTTTATACTTTCTTCATACTCCACCTTTTTACTTACCTAAACTTTCTTTGCCTTGAATAGAGGTGGAGGTATTGCAATCAAAGTAAAAGCGGCCTTGCCTGCTTTATTTCATCTCAGGAAAAGCATTTTCAAAATTTAATGAGTGTAGTATTTTCTCATTTTGTGCACAATTGTCATTTATTTATGATATACCTTCATATTTATAGTTCACTGGTAGTTTTACCTTAAAATTATATTAAATATTACCAAATAATTTATTCTAGTTTTTGTCAACACATAATATCCACTAATTTTGCTAAAATTATCTTAGATTTTACAAATGCCTTCCCTGCATCTATTCAAACAATACTAGTTTTACTTTTTTATATTCTTTTGACATTAGTTGACTGATTTTAATCAATTTTGTTGAGTTATAATTTAATAAAATATTCTGCACACACGTATAATGGGTGTTTTAAAGAATTTTGCCGATATATACTCCCTTCTAACCACAAAGACAACCAAATTTAGAATATTTCTGTCTTCCCAAAATGATGATAGATGATTGTTTAGATGCAAATCTTCCCTCACCCCAACCTCCTACGATATTGATTTGTTAATTTTTGTGACCTTAGATTATTATGCATTATGTAGAATTTCAAATATACATGAAATCAGAATGTGTGGATTCTTTGTTTCTACTTTCTTGGATTCAGCATACTACTTTTAAGATTCATCTGTGTTTTTACATTTATTCTTTTTATGGACATTTTTATTAGTGAGTAGTATTCTAATTTATGCATGTACCACAATTTGCTTATCAATTCAATATATATTTTTTGGATATAATTGATGCATGCTTTCAATTTTTTTTATATATTTAGGGAGTACAAGTGCAGTTTTATTACATGGCTGTATTGTGTAGTGGTGAAGTCTGGGCTATTAATAAATCCATCATGTGAATGGTGTACAGTGTACCTAATAGATAATTTTTTGTTGCTCATTCTTCTCCCACCCTATTACCTTTCGGAGTCTCCAATGTCTATTATTCCCCACCGTATATTCATTTGTACCCATTGTTCAGCTCACATTTTTAAGTGAAAACATGCAGTATTTGACTGTCTGCTTCTGAGCTATTTCAGTTATGATAACAACCTTCAGTTCAATCAATGTTGCTGCAAAAATCAGTCTTTCATGCTCTTTTAATGACTATTATTTCATGGCATATATATGCCACATCTTTTTCTTTTTTTAATTAACTTTTATTTTAGATACCAGGGGTACATGTGCAGGTTTCTTACATGAGACTATTGTGTGATTCTGAGGTTTAGTGTATGAATCACACAAGAAGTGAGAATAGTACCTGGTAGGTGGGTTTTTAACCCACTGCCTCCTCTCCTCATTCTAGTAGTGTACAGTGTCTATTGTTTCTATATTTATGTCCATGTGTGCTTAATGTTTAGCTGTCACATATGAGTGAGAATATGTGGTATTTGCTTTTCTGTTACAGTGTTACTCTTCTTAAGATTATGGGCCTCAGCTCCATCCATATTGCTGCAAAGAACATGATTTCACTCTTTCTGTGGCTGCGTAGTGTTTCGTGGTGTATATGTACCACATTTCCTTTATCCAATCTACTATTCATGGGCACCTGGGTTGATTCTATGTATGCTACTCGGAATGGTGCAGTAATGAACACATGAGTACATGTGTCTTTTTGGTAAAATGATTTATTTCCCTTTGCTGGGTCAAATAGTAGTGCTGTTTTAAGTTTCTTGAGGAATGTCCAGACTGCTTTCCAAAGGGGCTGGACTAATTTGCCTTCCCTCTAACAGGGCATGAGTGTTTCCTTTACCTTTTCCTTTTCTCAACATCTGTTATTTTTTTTAACTTTTTAATAATTTCTATTCTGACTAGTGTGAAATGGCATCTCATTGTGGTTTTGATTTTCATTTCTCTGATGATTGGTGATGCTGAACATTTTTTCAATGTGTTTGTTGGTCACTTGTATGAATTCTTTTGAGAAGTGTCTTTTCATGTTCTTTGCCCATTTTCTTTCGGGGGGTATTTCTTTTTTGCTTGTTGACTTGTTTAAATTCCCTACAGATTCTAGAAATTAGACCTTTGTTTGGTGCATTATTTGTAAATACCTTCTCCCATTCTGCAGGTTGTTTGTCTCCTCTGTGGATAGATGCTTACGCTGTTCAGAAGCTCATTCGTTGAATTAGTTCCCACTTGTCAATTTTTGTTTTTGTTGTCATTGTCTTTGGAGACTGAATAAAATTCTTTTTGTTAAAGCCAACATTGAGAAAAGTATTTCTTAGATTGTCTTCCAGGATTTTTATGGTAAAAGGTCCTACATTTAAATTCTGATCCATTTTGAGTTAATTTTTGGAGGAGGAAATGTAGGGGTCCAGCTTCAATCTTTTGCATATGGCTAGCCAGCTTCCCCAGCACCATTTATTAAAAAGGGAGTCCCCTTCCCATTGCTTGTTTTTGTTGGACTTGTCGAAGATCAGATGGTTGTAGGCGCATGGCTTTACTTATGGGTTTTCTCTTCTGTTTTTTTGGTCTATGTTTCTGTTTTTGTACACATATCAACCCTTTTAGTTACTGTGGTCTTGTAGTATAGCTTGAAGTCACGTAATGTGATGCCTCTGATTTTCTTCTTTTTGCTTAGGATTACTTAAGCTAAGTAGGCTCATTTTGGGCTCTACATGAGTTTTAGAATACTTTGTACTGATTCTGCGAAGATAGGGTAGTTTGATAGGGACAGCATTGAATCTATAAATTGTTTTGGGCAGTATGGCCATTTTCACAATATTAATTCTTAAAATCCTTGAGCATGGAATGTTTTTTCATTTATTTGTGTTTTCTCTGATTTCTTTCAGCAGTGTTTTATAATGCTCCTTGCAGAGATCTTTTACATCTTTGTTTAGCTTTATTCCTTGGTGTTTCATTTTCCTTATGGCTAGTCTATGGGTAATTGCATTCTTGATTTCACTTTCAGCCGAGACATTGTTGGTGTATAGAAATGCTACTGATTTTTGTACATTGATTTTGTATACTGAAATTTTAGTAAAGTCATTTTCAAGTTATAGAAGTCTTTTGGGAGAATGTTTAGGATTTTCCATATGGAGAATCATATCAGCAGCCAACAGAGATAGTTTGACATCTTCTTTTCCTGTTTAGATGTGTTTTATTTCTTTCTATTTCCTGGTTGCTTCTGCTAGGACTTCAAGTATTATGTTGAATAAGAGTGGTGAGAGTAGGCATCCTTGTCTTGTTCCAGCTCTCAGTGGGAATGGATTGAGCTTTTGCTCATTTAGTATGCTGTTGACTGTGGGCTTGTCATTGATGGTGCTTACTTTGTGGTATGTTTTAATCATGAAAGAATATTGAATGCTATTGAAAGCTTTTTCTGTATATATTGAGATGATCATATGGTTTTGCTTTTAATTCTATTTTTGTGGTGAATCACATTTACTCATTTGCGTATGTTCAACCAAACTTGTGTCTAAGAAATAAAGCCTACTCCATTGTGGTAAATTAAATTTTGATGTGTTGCTGAATTTGGTTTGATAATGTCTTGATGAAGATTTTTGCATCTAAATTTATTAAGGCTATTGGTCTTAGGTTTACATTTTTTATTGTGTCTCTGCCAGAGTTTGGTATCAGACTGATGCCAGCTTCATAGAATGAGTTAGAGAGGAGCCCCTCTTCCTTTATTTTTTGAAAGAGTTTCAAAGGATTGGTATCCATTCTTCTCTGTATGTCTTGTAAAATTTGGCTCTGAATCCATCTGGTCCAGGGCTTTTATTAGTTGCTACATTCTTTGTATTAATTCAATGTCACATGTTAATATTTGTCTATTCAGGGTTTTCATCTTCCTGATTTAATCTTGGGAATCTTGGGAGATTGTGTGCCTCTAGGGAATTTAGCCATTTCCTCTAGGTTTTCTAATTTGTATGCATAGAGTTGTTCACAGTAGTAGTCTCCAGGGATCTTTTGTATATCTATGGGATCAGTTGTAATATTGCCTTTGTTCTTTCTGATTGTGCTTATTTGGATTCTCTCATTCTTTCTTTTTGTTAATCTAGCTAGGAGTCTATTACTCTTATTTATTATACCAAAGAATCAACTCTTTGTTTCATTGGTCTTTTGTATAGGTTTTTATCTCAATTTCATTAGGTTCTTATCTAATTTTAGTTACTTATTTTCTTCTACTAGCATTGGAATTGGTTTGTTATTTTTTTTTTCTAGTTCCTTTAGATGCAGTTAGATTACTGATTTGTGATCTTTCTAACTTCTTGGTGAAAGCATTTTAGGGCTATCAACTTTTCTTTTAACACTGCTTTGGCTGCATTCCAGAGATTTTGGCAAGTTTGGTCCCTATATTTACTAATTTCATTTTTTTTTTTTTACTTTCTGCCTTCATTTTTATGTTCATCCAGGAGTTTTTCAGGCCCATTTTGTTTAGTTTTCACGTATTTGTGTAGTTTTGAGAGATCTTCTTCTTGATATTGATTTCCATTTTTCTTTTACTGTGGTCTGAGAGTGTGTCTGCTATGATTTTATTTATTTTTTTTTTGAAATTTATTGAGACTTGCTTTATGACCAAGTGATATATCTTGGATGAATGTTCCTGCCCAAATCTCATATCAAAATATAATTGCAAACTGGAAGTGGGGCATTGTAGGAGGTGACTGAATCATGGCGGGGCAGGGACAGATTTCTCATGAATAGTTTACTACCATCTCTCTTTACACTGTCCCCATGATAGTGAGTGAATTCTCCTAAGGTCTGGTCACTTAAAAGTGTGTAACACCTCACTCTTTTGCTCCTGTTCTAGCCATGAGATGTTCCTGCTCACCGTCCACCTTCTGCCATGATTGTAAGTTTCCTGAGGACTCCCAAAAGCTGAGCGGGCACCAGCTTTGTTCTTTCTGTACAGTCTGCAGAACTGTGAGCCAATTAAACCTCTTTTTCTTATAAATTACCTAATATCACCTACTTCTTCATAGAAATGTGAGAATGCAGTAACACAGAATATTTGAATTAAGGAGTGGAGAATTACTGAAAATATGGAAGCAGCTTTGGAACTAGGTAACAGGCAGAAGTTGGAAGTCGTTGAAAGACTGAGAAAAAGACAGGAAAATAAGGGAAAGTTTAGAACTTCCTAGAGGCTGATTAAATGGTTGTGACCAAAATGTTGATAGTGACATGGGCAGCGAGGGCCAGGATGATGAGGTCTCAGATGTAAATAAAGAACTTATTGGAAACTGGAGCAAGGGTAATTTTTGTGACGTCCTAGCAAGGAAGTTTACTGCATTGTGCACCTGCCCTAGAAATGTGTGGAACTTTGAAATTTCAGTGATGATTAAGGTATCTGGAAGAATAAATTTCTAAGTGGCAAAACATTCAAAATGTGGCCTGGATGCGTCTGGCAACCTATGTTCAAAGCAGCATCAAAGAAATGACTTAAAGCCGGTACTTATATTTATTTATTTATTTAGTTGGTTAGTTAGTTGGTTATTTTAACTTTTATTTTAAGTTCAGGGGTACATGTGCACACTTACTATATGAGTAAATTCATGTCATGGGGATTTTGTTGTACAGATTATTTCACCATTCAGTATTAAGCCTAATACTCATTTGTTATTTTCCCTTCTCCCTCCTGCAAACCTCCACCCTTTGGTAAACCCCAGTGTCTGTTGTTCCCCTCTGTGTGTTCATGTGTTCTCATCTTTTAGCTCCTACTTATAAGTAAGAACATGCAGTATTTTGTTTTCTGTTTCTCTGTTAGTTTGCAAAGGATAATGGATACCAGCTCCATGCATGTTCCTGCAAAGGCCATGATCTTATTTTTCATAGCTATGTGGTATTCCATGGTGCATATGTACCACATTTTCTTTATCCAGCCTACCATTAATGGACATTTAGGTTGATTTCATATCTTTGCTATTGTGAATAGTGCTGCAATGAACATATACGTGCATGTGTCTTTATGATATAATCATTTATGTTCCTCTGGGTATATACCTAGTAATGGGATTGCTGAGTCAGATGGTAGTTCTTTTTATAGTTCTTTGAGGAATCACCACAGGTTTCTGTCATGGTTGAGCTAATTTACACTCCCACTGAGAGTGTATAAACATTCCTTTTTTTCTACAACCTTGCCAGCACCTGTTATTTTTTGATTTTTAATAATAGTCATTCCAACTGGTGTGAGATGGTACATTGTCATTTTGATTTGTATTTTTCTATTGATCAGTGATATAGAGTTTTTTATATGTTTCTTGGCCACATATATTTCTTCTTTTGAGAAGTGTCTGTTCATGTCCTTTGCTCACTTTTTAATTTTTTGTTTTTGGAAGTTTGTTTAAGTTCCTTATGGATGCTAGATATTAGACTTGTCAGACGCATGGTTTGCAAATATTTTCTCTCATACCGTAGGATGTCTATTTACTCTGTGGATAGTTCATTTTGCTATACAGAAGCTGTTTAGCTTAATTTGATCCCATCTGCCCAGTTTTACTTTTGTTGCTATTGCTTTTTACATCTTTATAATGAAATCTTTCTCCATTACTATGTCCTGAATGACATTGCCTAGGTTGTCTTCCAGGATTCTTATAGTTCTGGGTTTTACTTTTAAATCTTTAATCCATTTTGAGTTGATTTTTGTATACGGTGTAAGGAAGGGTCCAGTTTCAATCTTCTGTGTATGGCTAGTCAGTTATCGCAGCAGCATTTACTAAATAGGGAGTTCTTTTCTGATTGCTTTTTTTTCTGCCTTGTCAAAGATCAGATACTTGCAGATGTGTGAACTTATTTCTGGGCTCTCTCCTCTGTCCCATTGGTCTACGTGTCTGGTTTTGTATGATTACTGTGCTGTTTTGGTTACTGTAGCCCTGTAGCATAATTTGAAGTTGGGTAGTGTGATGCCTCTAGCTTTGTTATTTTTGCTTAGTATTGCTTTGATCATTCAGGCTCTTCTTGCTTCTATATAAATTTTAAAATAGTTTTCTGCAGTTCTGTAAAGAATACCATTGGTAGTTTGATAGCAATAGCATTGAATCTATGAATTGCTTTGGGGAGTGTGACCATTTTAATAATATTGATTCTCCCTATATATGAGTGTGGAATATTTTTCCATTTGTTTGTGTAATTGCTGATTTCTCTGAGCAGTGTGGAATTTATATTTAAAAGAGACCCAAGGAATAAAAGTTCAGAAAATTTGCAGCCTGGTCATGTAGTAGAAAAGAAAAGCACATTTTCAGGGGAGAGATTCAAGCAGGCTGTGTAAATTTGCATAAGAAAAAGGAGCAAAGTGCTAATAGTCAAGACAACAATGAAAAGGCCTCAAAGGCATTTCAGAGATCTTAGGTGCATCCCTTCTCATCACAGGCCCTGAGGCCTAGGAGGATAGAATGGTTTCATGGCCAGTTCCAGGACCCTTCACCCCTCCACAGTCTTGTACATGGCTTTCTGCATCCTGGCTACTCCACTTCCATCCATAGATCAAAAGAACCCAAGTATAACTGGAGCCACAGCTCCAGAGCCTGCAAACCATAATCTTTAGAAACTTCCACATGGTGTTAAGCCTCCGGGTACACAGAGTGCAAGAGTAAATTAGGCTTGGGAATCTCTGCCTAGATTACAGAAGATGTATGTAAAAGCTTGTGTGTCTAGGAAGAAGTGTGCTGTAGGGGCAGATCGCTCATGTAGAACCTCTACTAAGGCAATCCAAAGGAAAATGTGGGGCCAGAACCCCCACTTCCACTGAGTTCCCACTGAGGCATGGTCTGGTTGAGCTATGAGACAAGGGCCACCTCACTCCAGAGCCCAGAATGGCAGATCCACTGACAGCTTGCACCTTTTGCATGAAAGAGCTGCAGGCATTCAACAATCTGTGAGGGCAGCCTCTAGGGCTGAACCCTGTAAAGCCACAGGAATGGAGCCGTCCAAGGTCTTGGGAATCTACCTCTCATGTCAGTGTGCCCTGGATTTGGGACATGGAATCAAAGGATATTATAGAGTAATAAATAAGATTTATTGACAGCCCTGCTGGGTTTTGGACTTGTATGGGGCCTGTAGCCCCTTTC
Organism: Theropithecus gelada; assembly: GCF_003255815.1. Lineage (NCBI taxonomy): Eukaryota > Metazoa > Chordata > Mammalia > Primates > Cercopithecidae > Theropithecus > Theropithecus gelada. The sequence continues at coordinate 175,163,423 of NC_037668.1, read as the reverse complement.
TTTTGGCCAACTTCTCCCTTTTGGAATGGAAATATTTATGCAATGTTTGTACTCCCATGGTATTTCGGAAGTAACTAACTTCTTTTTTATTTTATAGGCTCATGGGTGGAAGAGACTTGCATTGCCTCAAATGAGACTTTGGACTTTGAATTTGTCAGTTAGTGCTGGAATGCATTAAGATGTTGGGGATTATTTGGTAAGGCATGATTGTATTTTGAAGTGTTGGAAGGCATGAAATTTGGGAGGGTCAAGGGGCAGAACGATATAGTTAGAATATGTGTCCCTCCCTAGATCTCATATTGAAATGTAATTCCCAATGTTGGAGGTGTGATCTGGTGGGAGGTGACTGATTCATGGAAGCAGATTTTTCATGAATGGTTTACCACAATTCCTCCTCGTACTGTCTTCATGATAGTGTATTAATCTATTTTCATGCTGTTTATAAAGACATACCCAAGGTTGGGCAATTTATAAAAGAAAGAGGTTTAATGGACTTAAAATTCCACATGGCTGGGGAGACCTCACAATCATGGTAGAAGGCAAAGAGGAGCAAGTGACATCTTACGTGAGTGGCAGCAGGCAAAGAGAAAGCTTATGCAGGGAAGCATCTCCTTATAAGTCTCATAAGCATCAGATCTTATAAGACTTATTCACTATTAGGAGGAGAGCATGGGAAAGACCTGCCCCCATGATTCAATTACCTACCACTGGGTCCCTCCCACAGCATGTGGGAATTCAAGTTGAGATTTGAGTGAGGACACAGCCAAACCATATCATTCTATCCCTGGCCCCTCCCAAATCTCGTGTCCTCATATTTCAAAACCAATCATACCTTCCCAAGATTCCCCCAAAGCCTTAACTCATTTCAACATTAACTCAAAATCTACAGTCCAATGTGTCATCTGAGACAAGGCAAGTCCCTTCTGCCTAAGAGCCTATAAAATCAAAAGCAAGTTAGTTACTTCCTAGATACAATGTGGATATAGGCATTGGGCAAACACAATCATTCCAAATTGGAGATATTGGCCAAAACAAAGGGGCTACAGGCCCCATGCAAGTCTGAAACCCAGCAGGACAGTCATATCTTAAAACTCCAAAATGATCTCCTTTGACTCTATGTCTCACATCCAGGTCACACTGATGCAAGAGGTGGTTCCATAGTCTTAGGCAGCTCCACCCCTGTGGCTTTGCAGGGTACAGCTCCCCCCCCCCGGTTGCTTTCACAGGCTGGTGTTGCGTGTCTGCAGCTTTTCCAGGTTCAGAGTGCAAGCAGTCAGTGTATCTACCATTCTGGTGTCTGGGGACTTTGGTCTTCTTCTGACAGCACCACTAGGTGGTGCCCCAGTAGGGACTCTGTGTTGGGGCTCCAACCCAACATTTCCTTTCTGCACTGCACTAACAGAGGTTCTCCGTGAGGGTCCCACCCTGCAGCAAACTTCTGCCTGTGAATCCAGGCATTTTCATACCTCCTCTGAAATCTAGGCCAAGGTTCCAAAAACTCAATTCTTGACTTCTGTGCACCTACAGGCTCAACACCACATGGAAGCTTCCAAGGCTTGTGGCTTCCACTCTCTGAAGCAAGCTGGACCTTGGCCCCTTTTAGTGGTGTCTGGAGCAGCTGGAACTTAGGGCACCAAGTCCCTAGACTGCACACAGCAGAAGGACCCTGGACCTGACCCAGGAAACCCGTTTCTTTCTTCCTAAACCCCCGGTTCTGTGATGAGAGGGGCCCCCGCAAAGATTTCTGACATGCCCTGGAAACATTTTTCCCATTATCTCGATGATTAACATTCGGCTTCCTGTTACTTATGCAAATTTCTTCAGCCAGCTTGAATTTCTCCTCAGAAAATGGGATTTTCTTTTCTATCACATTGTCAAGATGTGCATTTTCCAAACTTTTATGCTCTGTTTCTTTTTTGAATCTAAATGCCTTTAACAGAACCCAAGTCACATTTTGAATGCTTTGCTTCTTGGAAATTTCTTCTGCCAGATAACCTAAATCATCTCTCTCAAGTTCAAAGTTCCACAAATTCATAGAGCAAAGGCAAAATGCCACCAGGCTCTATGCTAAAACACAATGGGTCACATTTGCTCCAGTATCCAACAAGTTTTTCATCTCCATTTGAGACTACCTCAGCCTGAATTTCATTGTCTATATAATTATCAGCATTTTGATCAAAGTCATTCAATAAGTCTCTAGGGAGTGCCAAACTTTCTCACATTTCCCTGTCTTCTGAGCCCCCCAAACTGTTCCAACCTCTGCCTGTTACCCAATTCCAAAGTTCCTTCCACATTTTCAGGTATCTTTTCAGCAGCACCCCACTTATGGTATCAATTTACTGTATGAGTCCATTTTCACATGCTGATAAAGACATATTCAAGACTGGGAAATTTACAAAAGAAAGAGGGTTTGGGCACTCAGTTCCACATGGCTGTGGAGAATCATCGTCATGGAGGAAGGTGAAAGATATGCCTCACAAAGTGGCAGAAAAGAGGAGAGAGCTTGTGCAGGGAGATTTCCATTTTTAAAACCATCAGATCTCGTGAGACTTATTCACTATCATGAGAAAAGTATGGCAAAGGCCTGCCCCCATGATTCAGTTACCTCCCACCGGGTCCCTCCCACAACACGTGGGAATTCCAGATGAGATTTCGGTGGGGACACAGTCAATCCATATCAGAAAGTTAGTGAGTTCTCATGATGTCTAGTCATTTAAAAGTGTATAGCACCTCCCACTCACTCTCAAGCTCCTGCTCTGGCCATGTGATATTCCTGTTCCTTCTTCACCTTCTGCCAAGACTGTAAATTTTCTGAGGGCTCCCCAGAAGCTGAGAAGATGCCAGTGCTATTCTCCCTGTACAGCCTGCAGAACCGTGAGCCAATTACATCTCTTTGCCCTACAAATTACCCAGTCTCAAGTTTTACTCTATAGTGTTGTGAAAACAGACTAACACACTGAGCATGTGACAAATCTTAGAATAAGTTTCATGTGTGGCTAAGAAAAATGTATATTCTGTGGTTATTGGGTGGAGTGTTCCATAGATATCTATTAGGTCCAACTGGTCAAGTGTCAAGTTTAAGTTGAGGGATTCTTTATAAGTTTTCTGCCTCCATGATCTGTCTAACACTTTCTGTGGGGTGTTGAAGTCTCCCACTGTTACTGTATAATTGTCTAAGTCTTTCTGTAGGCCAAGAGAAACTTATTTTATTAATCCAATGCTCTAATGTTAGGGTCATATATATTTATGATAGTTAAGACTTGTTGGATTATGCTCTTTATTATTATGAAATGCCTCTCATTGTCCTTCTTAATTTTATTGTCTTAAAGTCTTCTTAGTTATAAGAAGAGCAACTCCTGCTCTTTTTTGTTTTCTCTTTGCAATAATAGATCTTACTCCACCATTTTCATGTGAGCCTGTGGGTGTCATTGCATGTGAGATGGGTGTCTTGAACACAACATATGATTGGGTCTTTTTTTTTCTATCCTGCCACTCTCTGTCTTTTAAGTGAGTGGTTTAGCCCACTTGCATTCAAGGTTAATATTGACAGGTGTGAATTTGATCCTGTCATCATGTTGTTAGCTGGATGTTATCCAGATACGACTGGTCATCTGATTCCTTTATAGTGCCTGTGGGCTATGTGCTTTAGTGTGATTTTGTGGTAGAAGATGTCATTCTTTTGATTCTGTATATAGCACTCCCTTAAGTTCCTCTTCTGAGCCTTGTCTAGTGGAAATGTATACCCTCAGCATTTGCTTGTTGATAAATATTTTATTAATATTTCTCCATCCCTTATGAAGCTTAGTTTGGTAGGATATGAAATGCTGGTTTGCAATTTCTTTTCTTTAAAGATGCTAAAAAGATATCCCCAATCTCCTCTAACTTTTAAAATTTCTGCTCAGAGGTCTGCTGGTAGCCTCATAGGGTACCTTCTATTTAACTCCCTTTAAGAATTCTTCTTCTTCATTGATCTTGGTGCATGTGATGACTATATGCTTTGAGGATGGTTGTACTGTATATAATATGGCTGGGGTCCTCTGTATTTCTTTAATTTGCATGCCAATCTCTCTAGTGAGATTAGAGAAATTTTCATGGGCTATATCCTCAAATATATTTTCAAAGGTACTTACTGTTTCTCCTACTCTCTCAGGAATGTCAATAAGTCATAGATTTGGTCTCTTTACATAATCCCATATTTCTTAGAGGTTATGTTCCTTTTCCTTAAGTTGTTTTTTTCTTTATTTTTATCTAAGTTGATTCAAAGACCTGGTCTTAAAGATTCTTTTCTCAGCTTGGTCTATTCTGTTGTTAATACTTGTGATTGAATCATGAAATTCCTGAGTGAATTTTTTAGTTAAAATAGCTCAGTTTGTGTTCTTTTTAAAAATGGCTATTCATGTTTCAACTCTTGAACCATTTTACTGAATTGCATTGCTTCCTTAAATTGAGTTCCAACTTTCTTCTGAATCTTAAAGAGCTTCCTTGCCATCCAGAATCTGAATTTTATGTCTTTCACGTCAGACTGGCTAAAAACCATTGCTGGGGAGCTAGTGGGCTTGTTTGCAGGTAAGGAGACACTTTGGTTTTTTGAATGTCTATAGTTCTTGTGCTTATTCTTTTTCATCTGGGAGGGTTGGTATTGCTTTAACTGTGGTGTAAACTGAATATAATCCGTTGGCTTCACTTCTGAAAGTTTTCAGACGGCTAAGGCTCTGTACAGGGTCTTTATTCATTGTTGAATTCTTGACTGTGGTTTTGCAGAAGGCAGAATTAGTCAAGTGTTTTTGAATGTTGTAGTTTGAACTGTGATCCAGTAGATGGCATTTGAAAACAATGGGCAATAGATAGGCCCTTAGCTGCTAGGCTCTTTTGTGTATCCTGGTGTTTGCAGCTGTGTTCCATGGTGCAAGGGGGACAGATGACTCCTCATCAAATTCATTTCTGGGTATTGGGCAAGTTACCTGTGATCACTAGCACTGTGCCAGTGTTGTTGTTGTTGTTAGGTGTTTCAGGCTATGGGGCTCCCTTGGGAGGAGGTCCAATAGGGAGATAGGTCACAGCATTTCTGGACCAGCTCTTTGGAAAGAGACATGCCTAGGTCCCAAACAAGCCTATGAACTTGTGAAAATCACCCTTCTCAGTGCACGGGGCTGTACCAGCTGCATGTTCTGTGCAGGCAGGAACATGATTTGCTTTATTATTGCACGCCTGTCCCAGGCCTCCTGACTTATTTGGTTAGGATAGAAATTGTCTTTTATCTTTAGGCTGCAATGCACTGAGGGCCATGGAAAACATCTGCCCTGTGGCTACCACCAAACTGGCCTTGGGGCAGGACTTCTTTTCTCAGCTTAAAACAGAGAGCTCTGTGGTTTGCCTGTATTCTACTCAGGAATGCTGCTTCTCCATGCGGGGAGAGTTTTTGGCCCCACCCTTCATGCAAGCCCAGGCCAGTAGGCCGCATGTCAATGGAGGTGCAGCTGCTCCCGATAGTCCTGGAAAGATTATCTCTAGGCACACCAGTTCCAGGCTCCAGCAGGAATAGGGGTAGCTGACTCTACAGCAGTGGATGACAGGTTGGGAGAATCCCTCTCTCCAGATATGCTCTCAGGCGCCAGTACCACCTGTCTGCTGGGACATAACCACATTCCTTCCCTACAGAACCTAGCACCACGCATGCATCTTCTCGGGGAAGGGCACAGTAAACTTCTGCTCACTAGCAGGGAGCTCTTGGGCAAAGAAGAGTATGTGATCTGCTTTCCTTTGTCCCAAGGGACACTTCAGTGCACTGCACTCTCCCTTCCCCTAAAAGGAGACCATCCTGAGAATCAGATATCTGGGAATCCCGTTGATTTGTGGTTGCTGCAGTCTGAGCAGGTTCTGGGGAATGTTTGCAGGGATCTAGTGATGCAGACACAAGGGCTGAGACTCCCTGGGCAGGATACAGTTCCACAATGTTTGCACACCCAGTATGGCACCTGTGGCCTCGGCTCGGGTCTGGGTATTTTGTGAGTGAACCTGTGTAAACTGGCCACATGGTGCTTTGTCCTCAAGAATTTCCCATATCGCCTCCCACAAAAGTGCTTTAGCTTACAAGGGAAGAGGCCTTTCCAACAGTTCTGCAGTTGGCAGTCTGTCATAGGGGTGAGAGGAGCAAAAAATACTTCCACCCCCACTTTCACAAGGCTTCAAGCTCCCTGGAATTCAATCTCTGCAAAACTATTGCTTCCTCATATTTTGTGCACCAGCTTCTTTCTGCAGATTCTCTGATAGGCTCTGGAATTCTTCCCTCAGTAGTCTACTTGGGCCATGATTTCTCACTTGGAAGTTGGGTCTTTCTTAGAAGAACTGGCATCTGATGTCTCTAGTCAGCCATTATTTCCCAGTTTCTGGGGTGTCCCCTCCATTCACTATTAATTTACATTTAGTTTGCTTCTTGTCTGAGATGCTGTAACAAAAACATCATAAACTGGGTGGCTTATAAACAACGGAAATTTATTTCTCACAGTTCTGGAGGCTGGGAAGTACAAGATCAAGACAGATTTATTGTCTGGTGAGAGCCCATTTCCTAGACAGCAGTGTTTTTGCTGTAATGTTACATGGCGGAAGGGGAAAGGGATCTCTCTGGGATCTTTTATAAAAACATTAGTCCCATGAACTTTTATAAAGGCTCCATCCTCATGATCTAATCACTTCCCAAAGGCCCCACCTCCCAATGCCATCACCTTAGGGGTTAGGGGTTCAATGTATGAACTTTGGGGGACATAAATATTCAATTCCCTGCATTTATACTTGGGGCCATCATAAATCATGCTTCTGTGAACATTTGTGTAAAAATCTGTGAACATGTCTTTTTATTTATCTTAAATATGTAAGAGTGAAATTGTTGGTTCTTATGTGGGTATATATTCAACTTTGTAAGAAACTACCAAAATGCTTTTCCAAGTATGTGTATAATGTTATGGTCATCAGAACTACATGATAGTTAGAGTTGATTAACATACTCACTGCAATGGATTGACTTTTCTGTGATTCAGCTATCCCACTCTTAGGCGTATACCCAAGAGAAATTCATAATGTCCTTCTGTGCAGTTTGTATGCTGATGTTTTTAGTAGTATTTTTTGTAATAGCCAAAAGGTGGAAACAATGAAAACGTTCATGAAATGATTAATGAATTAACAAAATATTACATAACTATATATTATCATTAATCAATGAAAAGAATGAAGTGGTATACATGCAACAACACAGATAAACCTTGAAAATATACTAATTGAAAGAAGACACAAGACCATGCATTATGTGATCACATTTCTATGGAATTGTTTAAATAAGCATATCCATACAGACCAAAAGTTGACTACTGGTTCCCAGGGGTTTGAGATTTGAAGAGAACAGAAACTACCTGTAATGGGTACAGGATTTCTATTTTGGAAGATAAAATATTCTAAAATTTTAGAGTTGCCAGAATTGTGGACCTCTGTGACTATCTTAAAAACCACTGAATTGTATGCTCTAAAAGAGTGTATTTTATGATATGCTAATTAGATCACAGTAAATTTTTTATAAAATTCAATTCACAAATCTGAAAGCCAAATTCGATCTGTATTTATATGTATCCAGAAAATCAACTTATGAATATAAATGTTTATTCCATTTTGATGTGCATAATTATAGTATTACTATGTTATAATCTATTATATAAAATATAATAATATAAGAAAGTTATATCCTCTAATATTCTAGAGTAAACTTCAGTAACACTACTTCTAAGGTTTCTTAAAATTCTATGACTACTTACATTCTAGAATCTTGGTCATTCAATTATTTCTGCAATTATTTTTATTACTCAATTTGTTTTATTTTGCTATGCCAAATCAGTTTTTGTTATTTACAATGTAACTAATATCAAATTCTCTATAATGTATTTCCAACTTGTCTAGTCAACACTGCATGATGTTTTCATCTTTAGCTCCACAGTCATTGCCAATTTATTCCATAGCAATACCTCACAACTGCATGTCTCCTGCACAGAAAGCTATAGTTGAGTAAGAACCATTTCAATCTTCAGGACCAAAGTCACACAAAAATGATCCATGCTTCAATGCTCTTTCATGTTCAACAATTGAACTTCTAAGTACAAGATTTCTGTCCTACGACAAGGTTGGCGTAAGTTTTTTGTATCAGCTATTTTCTGTGTCCAAATGCGATTCTCCTCAGATCATTGGCTTCTTAACTTAGAATCGCAAGCTTATATATTTCTTTCTTTCTTTGGTAACTTTATATTAAGAGATTTGTTGTCAACCTTTAATATTGTCTCTAAATGGAGACCATCCAGTTCTAATCCAACATTCAATCCCAGGACACAAGATTTTGTATAATACCTATACATTCTTTCTAGCTAAGATTGAATTTCCATGCAAATTAATCAGACCCCGTCCCATGCCTTTAAATCTTTGCCAGACAGAGATTTCAGAAAGTGTCAATCTTAAGAGTATGCAATGAGAATGTATTGTGCCATAGTCTCTTAAGAATATTTGCCCAAACACTAAATTTACTTAAATGATTCGCACAGGTTAGCTTCTCTTGATTAAAACAAAGGATAAACAGGAGCATGCAGGAATTCAGACTGTTTCCCTCTCCGTTATTCTTAGAACCTTCATCCCTAGATGTATTTTGCTCATTGGGCTTTCTAAAATTATGTACTGCCAGGTTTAATACTTTGATCTTAAATGAGAATAGACAAAAAGCAAATAAAATCCTCAGGACATGGATGCAACTGGAAACCATCATTCTCAGCAAATTATCCCAAGAACAGAAAACCAAATACCTCATGTTCTCACTCATAGGTGGGAATTGAACAATGAGATCACTTGGACACAGGAAGGGGAACATTACACACTGGGTCCTTTTGTGGGGAGGGGGTAGGGGCGCGGGATAGCATTAGGAGATATACCTAATGTAAATGACAAGTTGATGGGTGCAGCACACCAACATGGCACATGTATACATATGTAACAAATCTGCACATTGTGCACATGTACCCTAGAACTTAAAGTATAATAAAAAAAAAAAAATCCTTAGTTATTTTCCGCACTGCATGATCTTTTACTTCTGCTCTAAACTTCAGTTTACTGAATAATTTTCCCTTAGCTTTATAGAGGTATAATTGAAAAATTAAAATTATATATATTTAAGTTGTACAATATAATATTTTGATGTTTATGTTATATGTAGACACTGTGCTATAATTAGCACAATCAAGCTAATGAACATATCCATCACCTCACATGATTACTTTTATTTTTTACTGTGTGGTGATCGCATACTTTACTGTGTAATGAAAGTATGCCATACAGTGTTATTAAATATACTCACTGTGCTATACATTAGATCTTGAGAATTTATTCATCTTGTATAACTGAAAGTTTGTGCCCTTTGATCAAATCTCCCCATTTCCTCCAGCCTCCTATACTCTGGTAACCCCTATTCTACTCTACATTTTTAGATTTCACAAATAATGAGATCATGCACTATTTGTGTCTGTGTCTGGCTTATTTCACTTAGCGTAATGTCATCCAGGTTCATCGATGTTTGCACACTCCAGGATTTCCTTCCTTCAATTTTGCATTGTGTATGTAATGTTGGTAAGTATGAGAAGGTAAAAAGTCTGGTATATTTTCTTACCATACCATATTTTCTTTATGTATTCACTCCACTGAATTTTTTTTTTTTTTTTTGAGATGGAGTCTCTCTCTGTTGCCTAGGTTGGAGTGCAGTGGCATGATCTCGGCTCACTGCAACCTCCTCGTGGGTTCAAACAATTCTCCTGCCTCAGCCTCCCGAGTAACTGGGATTACAGGCAGCGGCCATCATGCCTGGCTAATTTTGTAGTTTTAGTATAGATGGGGTTTCACCATGTTGTCCAGGCTGGTCTTGAACTCCTGACCCCAGGTGACCCACCTGCCTTGGCCTCTCAAAGTATTGGGATTAGAGGCATGAACCACCACGCCTGGCCTCTTCACTGAATTTTTAACCAGAGTATTATTGCATCCTCCCATGTGGTTGGCATTCCCTCTGGTACTAAATTGATTAATATTCCCCACCAATAATTTTAACTACAATTTCTTAAATTGTAGTTACTGTAGCTCTGTAGTGTAATTTGAAGTGCAATCGTTCATTCTGAGTTGGTTTTACCTTTACTGAAAATTGATTGGTTAAAAAAAATTATTGTTTTTATTTTAATATGCAATTACATTATAGATGAAGCTGAACATTTTCCGTGCGCTTTTACTATTTTTAGTTAAAGCAACTCTTTATTGAAAACCTACTATTCTTAGGGTTTATGCTAGGTGCCAGAAATATAAAATCATAAATGCTTCTTCTGACAGTTTATAGTTTTGTGAAAAATCATTTGCATTTAAATGTAGAATAACCATGTAATTAGGTAAAAAACACACCCCAGGCCTCTGTGCATTTACATTTACCAAAATTTTTCAACTTAACAAAAGATTACTAAATTTGTAGCCATTACAATTCAAGATTCATATATAGAGCAGACATAATTTATAATTGTAAGAATTATTGCCAACATAAATACTCATCTTTTTATGTTCCAAAGTCTGGACTATCTCATGGTAGCAAAATAATTATTACTGGCAAAAAAAAAAGAGTGAATATTTGTGTTTAAAACCACTGACCTAGTTAATTCTACGTAACAAGTCAATTAAATCACTAATCTACTGTTGTATAAATCAGGTATGAATGATTAAAAGTATTTACAGGCCTCTGTTGATATATTGTGTGTTCATAAAGTCACAGAGAATATAAAAATCATTATATTAATTAACCAATTAATATATTTTGTTAATCAGATTTTAATGTAGGTACGTGATCTACAAAAGGTAAGGTTAATTTCATTTAGTATGTGGCGTGTATGATTTCTACTAGTAGTAGCTTATGGTTTTATTATTTTAAACAAATTTGTGATAAAAATGCTAACACGTTTGCTGTTGTGAGATAAAATATTAAGGAACACTTTGCTAAAAGTTTTAAAAAACTTGTTTTACAAATGCACTTTCAAGGTTCCTTTCTGGTTTTGTTTTAAGTGAAACATCAATAATATAGTCATTTTCACATTTAAGATTCACATGGACTTTTTGCCTCTGACTTTACTGTAGAAAGTCAAAGGTGCTAGAAGGGTGACCCACACTTCCTGCTGTTACACTTGAGCCAATGGCAATTATTTTCCTTTTAAGTTTATAGGGCACCAGCATCTCAGTGTATATTTTGGCAGTTGGAACTTTGCCATTTAAAGGTTAGAATCTCTTTTGAGAGGAAAACAGAGAAGCACTTCCATCTTATAAGATATTTTTTAACTTTCCAAAATATGTGAAAATAGTGTTAAATCATAAAACTCTTCAATTTAATGTAACACACTTTATTTAATAGTTTTATTTAATAATGAACTTAATAACCTAATAATTTAGGTCCATTATCAAATACTGAATATAAAAGAAATGAGCAAAAAATGAGAACAGAAAACTTAGAGAAGAAACTCAAAATCGTAACCATTATACAACGAGATACACAAAATTATTAGTAATCAGGAAAAAATGTAAATAAATAATGACGTATTATTTTACCTTTGTTGAGCTATCAACAATTCAAAAGCTGATTAGGTATTTCTAAGGATACTGATATTTAGAATAATTCATGTAAATCAACTAAGAATGGTTTTTAGAAATCAGGAACAAAAATGTGCTTTGAACTGAAGAAAATGACTAAGTTGATTTTTGCTAACTTGATATTCAGAAGAAAAGGTAAAAGAAGAAAAGTAAAACTAGTTAATTAGGAAATATACAGTTATAAAGAAGACATTATAGAACAAGATCATACTACTCAAATAAATTAAAAACAAAAACTTTCAGTTAATTTCTTTTCAACATGTGTTTTTGACATCTCTATTCACACCTTTCTCTTTTTTTGAGATGGAGTCTCGCTCTGTGCCCCAGGTTGGAGTACAGTGGCACGATCTTGGTTCACTGCAAGCTCTGCCTCCCGGGTTCACGCCATTCTCCTGCCTCAGCCTCCCGAGTAGCTGGGACTACAGGCACCCGCCACCACGCCCGGCTAATTTTTTGTATTTTTAGTAGAGACAGGGTTTCATTGTGTTACCCAGATGGTCTCGGTCTCCTGACCTCATGGTCCACCTGCCTCGGCCTCCCAAAGTGCTGGGATTATAGGCGTGAGCCACCGTGCCTGGCCCTATTCATATCTTTCTATTCATATCTATGTCTATACCTATACCAACGTCTATATCTGTGTCATATTTTATGTATATTATATATCACTATGTTTTTTAACTTCACATATAGATTATATATCCATGCCTGTCAAGATAGTGTTCTCCCATATTGTAATAGATTTAATTAGTTTTTGGTTGTTGTTGATCAGTAGGTTGCACTGGTAATATATGAGAGAATAGGCAGTCAACAATTTTGGTGGTTTTGGTGAGATCCAATAATAAAATCTTTGCCATCACTCAGAAACAGATTACTCCTCTCAAGAACTTGGACTGCAGTATTGAGGGTACTCTCAAACAATAGATCTGAAGTCTGATTTCTTTACATTAAGTTCCCAAATACTGAGCATGTTTTGTTTCTGTTTTTATACTTTAAGTTCTCGGGTACATGTGCACAATGTGCAGGTTTGTTACATATGTATACATGTGCCATGTTGGTGTGCTGCACCCATTAACTCATCATTTACATTAGGTATATCTCCTAATGCTATCCCGCGCCCCTACCCCCACCCCACGACAGGCCCTGGTGTGTAACGTTCCCCTTCCTGTGTCCAAGTGTTCTCATTGTTCAATTCCCACCTACGAGTGAAAACATGCGGTATTTGGTTTCTTGTCCTTGCCATAGTTTGCTGAGAATGATGTTTTCCAGCTGCATCCATGTCCCTACAAAGGACATTAACTCATCCTTTGTTATGGCTGCATATTATTCCATGGTGTGTATGTGCCTCATTTTCTTAAACCAGTCTATAATTGATGGACATTTGGGTTGGTTCCAAGTCTTTGCTATTGCGAATAGTGCCACAATAAACATACATGTGCATGTGTCTTTATAGCAGCATGATTTATAATCCTTTGGGTATACATCCAGTAATGGGATGACTGGGTCAAATGGTATTTCTAGTTCTAGATCCTTGAAGAATTGCCACGTTGTCTTCCACAGTGGTTGAACTAGTTTACAGTCCCACCAACAGTGTAAAAGTGTTCCTATTTCTCCACATCTTCTCCAGCACTTGTTGTTTCCTGACTTTTTAATGATTGCCATTCTAACTGGTGTGAGATGGTATCTCATTGTGGTTTTGATTTGCATTTCTCTGATGGCTAGTGATGATAAACATTTTTTCATGTGTCTATTGGCTGCACAAATTTCTTCTTTTAAGAAGTGTCTGTTCATATCCTTTGCCCATTTTTTGATGAGATTGTTTTCTTTCTAGTAAATTTGATTGAGTTCTTTGTAGATTCTGGATATTAGCCCTTTGTCAGATGAGTAGATTGCAAAAATTTTCTCCCATTCTGCAGTTTGCCTGTTCACACTGATTGTAGTTTCTTTTGCTGTGCAGAAGGTCTTTAGTCTAATTAGATCCCATTTATCAATTTTGGCTTGTGTTGCCATTGTTTTTGGTGTTTTAGACATGAAGTCCTTGCCCATGCCTACGTCCTGAATGGTACTACCTAAGTTTTTTTCTAGGGTTTTTATGGTTTTAGGTCTAACATTTGAATCTCTATTCCATCTTGAATTGATTTTCGTATAAAGAGTAAAGAAAGGATCCAGTTTCAGCTTTCTACCTATGGCTAGCCAGTTTTCCCAACTCCATTTATTAAATAGGGAATCCTTTCCCCATTTCTTGTTTGTGTCAGATTTGTCAAAGATCAGATGGTTGTAGATGTGTGGTATTATTTCTGAGGGCTCTGTCCTATTTCATTGGTATATATCTCTGTTTTGGTACCAGTCCCATGCTGTTTTGGTTACCATAGCCTTGTAGTATAGTTTGAAGTCAGGTAGCGTGATGCCTCCAGCTTTGTTCTGTTGGCTTAGGATTGACTTGGCAATGTGGGCTCTTTTTTGGTTCCATATGAACTTTAAAGTAGGTTTTTTTTTGTTTGTTTCCCACAAATTGGAAACATCCTTTAGGAATTCTTTATTGCCTGATTAGATTTGAAAAGATATATCTCTGATGAAGGACTACTTCATTGCTAAAACTATTGCTGTGATCACACCAGAAGTGCAGGATGGACCCCCATGAAAAATGTGCTTAACATGTTCAGATTGAATATGACTCACACAAGATGATATTAAAGGTTTATTACGTACATAATGAGAATTTCTAGAAAGAAAATGTCTCATCTCCCAGGCTGCTCCATAAATTGTTTGAGAGATCAGAGAAGGGCGACTTCCATGGAATTTTTAATGTGGATAGGATATGGGGTTGAGGGTTCCTGTCTGTGGTAAGGAGTTGTGGGGCTTAAATCTCCCAGTGGTCCCTAAGATGGGCATGCACAAGGAGAAGAAGAGAGAGAGGGGTGAGGCTTAAAAGCTGTCAGCAGTTAAACATCAAAATATGAAGTTGTACTCTTTATCACCACTAATGATTATTTCTCTATCTGTACTTTTCCATTTTGTTTTTATGCATCTAACTTGAAGTCTCTAAGGAAATAGACAAGTGCAGTGTCAGATATGACCTCTCTTGAACCTGCCATAACTGGGAAATCTATTACAAAAACTTATGGGAAAAGCCAGCAGACTCTTGAAGTTCCATATCTCAGAGTACAATACAGATCTGGGTACAAACAGGAACCTTAATATGGTGCTCAGTTCCTCAGTTTCTTCCACAGGACATAAAAAATGTATTTGCAAAAAAAATTTTGATAACTCTCAATCTACATCAAATGATTTTTTTGCTACCTCAGGCAACCAACTTAAGTTCTGTCTTTACTTGCTTCTAAACTATGCCCCAGGTTTGTTTGAAAAGTCTATTCTAGACCCCAAGATGACTAATCAATCACTGGAAAAGTTTATATTGAAATACTTCATAGTCAAAAGGAAACCTGTTGTGTATTCAAGAAAGCCAGGTTTTTAAGATGTGATGAATTTTCCAGTGCTGCTACTACATGTTGATTATTTTGCACAAAGAAAACCAAATAAGAAGACATCTTGAGAACTGTAAACATCTTTGTAAATGATATGTAACCATATTACAATGATCTAGTGTTGGTCTGGGGTCCATCACTTTTGGAAGCTGGAAGACTGTTATTACCAAACCAACTTTTCACTACCCTGCTTTTAATTAAAACTTTGTGGAACTCAGAAGTATAGCTCAAGTTATCTTTGTACTTTGCCACTGACTTTTCTTATGAGGACTATTTTATAAAGTGTATTTGCATTTACCTAATTTTCCACTTTTGTTTTTCCATTTAATTATTTCAGTGAGTGTTATTGAAGCTTGCTCAGAGCTTCTCACTAGACTGATACTTTCGGCTTGGGAAAGGCCATAGATTTTCTTGGTTTCTTTACAAATAAGATCCTCCTATGTGTTTGCCCATGCCTCTGACTAGCCTAGGCATGAATTGTCCCCATGACCCTCAACTGAAGTCTGCGATTCAAGCATGAAAATAAGATAATAATGTGACTCAGGACAATGTGTTGGACTCAAGTGAGAGCCTCTGAGCAGATAAATGAAGGACCAACTACAGCTGCTTTTCCTTTATTCTATCAATAAACTTTTGGCAGAGAGAATTTATTCTTTTGTCCTAGAGATAAAGAAGCTGACCAAAAAAAAGTTTTATGACCCAAGGTTCAACCATCTAACATTTAAGTTTTGTTCATTCTGGCAGTTATTAACAATGCTGCTCCGGCCTGATCTAAATATCTTACCCTGTGATTTTCAGATAACCTTTAAAGAGTGGATCCGTGTATGCTGGAAAATAGTAGCAGAGAGAAAATATCTTTGCTTCTGTTTAAATTTTAATGAAAAGTAATTATAATAACAAAATACAAATACGTGATTTTATAGAATTGAAGTGTTCCATCGCAATAAGCCTACAGATACGTGATTAACTCTGGTCGAAATTCTCGAACTGAGACTGTGATAACTGAGTAGGCACACAGGAAAATGAAAGAGGTTAGGACTACAATGACTCAGATGACAGAAACCGGGGTTTTTCTTTAGTATTTTCAAAGAGGTTTATTATAAAATTGTTTGTAGAAAATGTAGCGTTATATGTGAAATTTGAAAATAAAAACAGGCTGGGCACTGTGGTTCACACCTGTAATCTCTGCACTTTGAGAGGCAGAGTTGGGTGGATCACCTGAATTCAGGAGATAGAGACCAGCCTGGCCAACATAGTGCAACCCCGTCTCTACTATAATTATAAAAATTAGCCGGGGGTGCTGGTGTACACCTGTAATACCAGTTACTTAGGTGGCTGAGAAAGGAGAATCATTTTAACTATGGAAAAGGAGGTTGCAGTGAGCCGAGATTGTGCCACTGCACTCCAGCACTCTAGCCTAGGTGACAGAGTGAGGCTCCATCTCAAAAAAAAAGAAAGAAAAAGTCCCAAAGTTAGAAGTTTATTAAACAATATAAGCTATCTTGCCAGTGCTATTAAGAGATGTAAAGTATCTTTTCCTTTCCTTGTGCTTTAAATGTTAGCAAATAAACAATAAGAAAACCTAATTTTAAAATGTATTTTAAATGAATATTCCTTAAAAATGATATGCTTTAAAAATATTTCTGAAATAATTACCACAATGATCTTATTTGATCTCTAAAACAGATTTTAACAGGAAGAAGGCAGAAATTAATCTATTTTACAAATAAGCAAACTGAACTTCAGGGAGATTTTTCACTTTATGAAGGTCAAAAGTACTAGTGCTAGCTGGTTCTTGATTCTTGATATATCATCTATATATGCGGCACTTTATATTTTCCTGCTATCTTGGCATTTTAGGAGACAGAGATTATTTTGAGGAAAGAGAAACTTTTCTAAAAGTGTGAAATGCAAGAAAAGAGGTGCTTCTGTACTTGTACAATATTCGTGGTTATGTTCCTATCTACCTCGATTTTCATTATATATTTTCCATCTGTAATTTTTACGTATGCAGTTTCATAGCAACATCTTTTTTTTTTTTTTGCTTTTGATCTTTCTCATGGAATTTTGAGGTTTACACATTAATTGTATTTTTACGGAAAAAATACATATATAAATATAATTCCTCAAATATTACAGAACTTAAGCCTTTATTCCCCTAATGTTCTAATATTGATGCCTGTGAAGGAAGACATATTTATTATTCACTGCAGTGATTATTCATTATGAATTATTTCATTAATACTTTTGCTCTATGATCCAGTTGTTATAAGCATGTTATTATATATTTTATTATAAGGATAACAAAGTCGCATATTCAGTTGTGATTAATCCAGTAAAATATGCATCAACATATGAATTAGTTTTTACTTGCATTTTTAATTAGTTGTACTATCTCTTTTGAGAAATAAATTTCCAGAATTTTATGTAAAAATGAATGGGGAACTGAACAAAAACAGTCAATGAAAAATTTCAAAGATGGGTGTTCAGCAAGGTCAATGTATGATACTTCTGAAGATATTAATTAATTTATCTGATAAAAATATTCTCTTGTGGAGAAAACCCAAAATGTAGGTTATATTTATGTCATATGATGAACTGTATGACTATTTTGCTTTTTTGATTTCATACAGGAAAAAAATATGTTTTGAAGAAAAATCATTTCACTATGGAATATTATAATATTGTCATTGATTATACATATATATCTCTAACACATCCTATCATGTAAAACATTTATACCAATACCAATTTGATTTTAAAAACATAAATTTAAATTTATTTATGTTCTTTTCAAATGAAACTTGGATCATCACAATCTTCTGATAATAATATTATAAAGGCACTTCATCTCACTTGTGTATATAAATTAACATTCTGAAATTTCAAGCCAGCTCCACTGGAGTCTCAACTTCTCAGAACAGTTAAATAGTAATTTTGATGAATTGCTGGAGACTAAATGTGGACTAGCATGCTTGTTGCTGTTGATCCCATGAACAGTAAAAGGATAAGTAAATATTATGAACTTTCTGTATTAGCGTGCTAGAACTTTCATAACAAAATACCACTAGGTGGCTTAAACAATAGAAATTTATTTTTTTCATTCTTGGAAGCTAGAAGTACAAGACAGAGATGTTGGCAGGTTTAATTTCTTCTGAAAACTTTCTCCTTGGCTAGTGAATTTTTACCATTTGCTTGTGTCTTCACATGGTCTTTCCTCTATGCAAATTCATTCCTGGTATTTCTTTTGTTTGTCCACATTTCTTCTCTTAGAAGGACACCAGTCATACAGATTAAAATTCACACTATCTTAATCAACTATTTAAAGACCTTAACTACAAATACATTTCATTCTAGATACTATGGATTAGGACTACAACATATATATTTGGCTGGGCGTGGGGGCTGATAATTCAGTCCCTTTATGTCCACAAATTTAATATCTTGGATTAAGTGGACCAATTACTTGAAGACACAAACTACTAAAACTCACACCATGCAAAATTGATAAACTGATTAAGTCAGCACACATTAAATAGATTCAATAATTAATAACTTTCCAAAAAAGAAAGTGCACAGTCTAAATACTTTTGCTATTAAATTATGCCAAACATTTATAAACGAAATCATACCAATACTTCACAATATCATCCAGAATATATGAGGAACACTTTCTAACTTATTTTATTAGGCCAGCACTGCCCTAATACTAAAATCAGGTAAACATAGGGGTTGTTTGTTTGTTTGTTTGTTTGAGATGGAGTCTCTGTGGTCCAGGCTGGAGTGCAGTGGCAAGATCTCAGCTCATTGCAACCTCTGCCTCACTGCAACCTCCATGATTCTCCTGCCTTAGCCTCCCAAGTAGCTGGTATTATAGGTGCACACCACCATGTCCAGCTAATTTTTGCATATTTTAATAGAGACAGGGTTGCTCTATGTTGACCAGGCTGGTTTTGAACACCTGACCTCAAGTGATTCACCTGCCTCGGCCTCCCAAAGTGCTGGGAACATGGTTTTAAAAAAGAAAATGACAGACCAATATCTTTCATAAACATAGATTCAAAAATCCTTAACAAAATATTAGCAAATCAAATTTAACAATGTATGAAAAGTAATGATACACCATGACAAAGTGGAATTTATTCCAAGTATCCAATGCTGCTTCAACATATGAAAAATGGCCAATGTAATCCACCATATCTCAGACTAATGGTAAGGATACCCTCTCTCATCACTGCTAATATCCCTTGATTGAAAGTCCTAGTTATTTTAAGTCAAAAGAAAACAGAAAGTATGAGATTTTAAAGGAAGAAGTAAAACTATCTTTATATGATTTTACTAAGTAGAAAATCTCAAATAATTGGGACAAAAATCCAAGAACTAATAAGCATCAAGGTCATAGGATACAAGATTACTATACAAAAGTCAGTTGCTATCTTATATACCAGAAATAAATAATTTAGGTTTGATGTTAAAAACAAAACGTGATTTATGATAACACCAAAATGAAATATTTAGTATGAATCTAATAAAATGAGCAATAAATAAATAAATAAATATACACATAGAAAACTACAAAATTCTGTGGAGAGAAATCAGGAAAAAAACTAAATTAATTGAGAGAGATTTCATGTTCATGGACTGGAGAACTCAATAGTGTTAAAATGTCAGTTCTTTCCAACTTGATTCATATATTCAAAACAATCATAGCAACAGTTCCAACAAGCTCTTTTTTGTCAACAAACAAATTAACTGAAAGGTTTATATGGAAACAAAAGAAAACCCTAAAGTTTTCTGCACAATACTGAAGAAAAGTCAGAGGGTTGATATAACCAAATTCATGACTTACTATTAAGCTATTATAATCTGTACACCATGATATTGATATATTTATTAAAAGGTTACATAAATGAGTGGAACAGAATAGAGAACCCAGAAACAGATCTACAAAAATGTAGTTAACTAATCACAAGAAAAAAGAGCAAAGGCAGTTCAATGAATATAGTCTTTACAACAAATGATACCAAAAAGATTGGATGTTCATATTAAAAAAAAAAAAAAAAAAAGAATGTAGGCACAAACCTTACACCTTTCACAATAAGTAACTCAAAATAGTTCATATGCCCAAATATAAAATACAGCACTATAAAACTAGCAGAGGAAAACATAGAAGAAAATTCATGTGACTCTGTGTATGTGGTGTGTTTTTAGATATTAATACAACATCGAAAGAACAATCTATTAAAAAATTGATGAACTGGACTGTATTAAAAGTAAGATCTTTGGTTCTGTAAAGACATAGTGAAGCTAATCAAAAGAGAAGCCACGGACTAAAGAAAATATTTGCTTAACACCTATCTGATAAGTGATTGTATCCAAATTCACATAAATATTTAAATCTCAACAATAACGTGATTCAATTAAAAATGGGCAAGATATGAAGAGAATCCACACCAAATCTATGTAGATAACAAACAAGCATGTAGAAAGATATTCAGCATTATATGTCATTAGATAATTTCAAATTGAAACAACAATAAGATACCACTATACATGTATTTGAATGACTAAAAGCCATAAAAATGGACAAATTGAATGCTGGAGAGGGTTGGAAGCAACAAAAGTTTTCAATCCCTGATAAAGAAAATGCAAAATTGCACAGCCACATCAAAAGACTTTATTTTTAGTGTGTTAGGAAGTCAAATATAGCCATAACAATCTTGCTTCTAAGCATTTATCCAATTGATTTTAATACTTATGTCCTCATAAAAACCTGCAAGAAAAGTTTTTAACAGCTTTATTCATAATTGCAAAACTAGATGCAACTGAAATAGTCTCCAATAGATGAATACATTTTTTAAATACTGTGATAAATCTATGCAATAGAATATTATTTAGCAATAAAAATGTGCTATCAAGCCACAAAAAACGGGTAAACCTAAAATGTATATTGATAAATGAAAGATGGCAGTCAGAAAAGGGTAAATACTGTATCATTTCAATTAGATGACACTTTGAAAAAGGCAGAACTAGAGAGAGTGAAATATCAGTGGTAGTTGAGAGGTTGGGGGACAACAACAGGGATGAATAGGTGAAGAACAGGGAATATTTAGGGGAGGAAAATTATTCTGTATGATACTGTCATGGTGGAAAACATGACGTTATACGGTTGTTTAAATCCATAAACCTTATACCACAGGATGAGCCTTCATGTATGCAAACAAAAATATCATTTAGGAGATTGGAGAATCCTAGGAAGCAATGCAGACTTTGAAGATAGAATGTAATGCTGTTTACAAATATATGAAACAACCTCAGTGGGAAGGTGGGTGGGTGGGTAGCTGCTGAACTAAGTAACTTTGGAAATGAGAGACCTATATAAACCTAAAGGCAAAAGAAACATCACAAAAGCACTCTACCGGCTAATGAAGTTTTCCCCATTGGGATACTAGTGGACAATCTTGATACTTCTTCTATACATGTATACTGGAATTGAACAATAAAGTAAATAGATGGTAAATCATGACAGTGAAGCTTCTGTTTGTTCAAGTGGGTATTTACATAAAAGTAAGGGCAAGAGGCCAGAATAATTTATATGGTGATAGATAAGGTTTGGAAATATCAGCAAGGCACGTCAATCAATAAAACATAGAGGTGAAGATCTCAAGCTGTTAGTGTAATATAGATATAGATTATCAAATATGGAAATATTTATATGTAAATATATAAAGACACATATATAGACATATATTTGAAATGTGCTAAGAGGTCCTAAAAGAAATGACACCCCAGTGAAACTTGCATAGTTTGCATCCAGATCTTGTTTTCTAATATTATATTCCAATAAAAGGAACCAGAGCTCTTTGGATAAATGGCTCATTCTAGAGATGGGCCTAGAAATGCACAAGATGAATGCAGCTCATCCTGTTATGCTGGAAAATGAGGAGGTGTCCAAAAGCAAAAATAAACAAACAAAAAATGCTGATGGAGATATATCAGCAGAATACAAGAGCCAACTGAAAGACCTCTCGATGGCCAATCCTGAAACAATTTGAGCAAGAAAATGAAAGTTGTATTAGTGTAATACAAAATACAAAATATATGTTGATGGGAACATGATGATATAAATAAATGATTATATGAACAAATAAATATATAAGAAGAAGAGATGAGACAAATCTCCCAGGAAGAATATTTCCAAATGATTTTTGTGGATTCTCCATTATCGAGGAGAGGGAGCATTGGTCCCCATTTCTTAAGTGTGTGATACATGTAATGTCTTCCTTCCAGAGTCTAGTATAGAAAGAGAGAGGGGAGAAGAGTAAGTTTAGAGTGAAGAACCCCGACAAACTTCCTCTCTGCCAGGGAATCAAGGTCCCTATCAACAGTCATGAATAATTTGATAGTGTTTCCTTTATGTGATATAATAAAAATGACACCTCATCTCTGTGACCCGTGTCCCTAAAATACATAACCTCAGTCTAATAATGAGATAAACATTAGATAAATTCCAATAGAACATAAAGGTGCATACTCCAAAATACTTTACCAATAGTCTTCCAAAATGTCAACATCATCAAAAATGTCACAGAAATTGACACAGCCCACAGGATCCTAAGGAGACATGGCATCCAAATGTAATGTAGATTTGAATAGATTCCCGAAACAGAAAAAGGACATTAGGTAAAAACTAAGAAAATCTGAATAAACTAGGGACTTCAATTAAGACCAATATATAAATACCAGTTTAATAATTGTAATAAATATATTCTATTATGTAAGAAGATAATACAAGTGGAAACTGGGTACTAGGTAGACAGGAACTCTCTAATATCATCTCAATTGTTCTATTAATCCAAAACTTTACTAAACTGTAAATCTGTTAAAAATGTCCTTGAAATGGTTGATAACATTCTCTTGATAGAGATTCAATGCTACCTTTTCCACTGGAATCTTTTACTTCCTGCCCATCTCTCAGTCTGCCTCAACCACACTGGCCTCCACACTAGTCCTCGACGACACTATACCCGCTCCCACCTCAGAAGAATCCACTGTGATTTCTACCTAGAGCATTCTTTCTACATATGAGCTTAGCTAATATCCTTAATTCTTCAGGTCTCTGCTAAAAAATTTCCTCACAGGAGACAACTTCCGTGACCATCATATACAAAATAAATACTGTCCTCCATTCTGTCTCAGGAATATTCATCATTCATGCTCAACTTTACTATTCTTAAAATGTATAAGTATTTGGTATATTATATACTCTTATGTTTATTTATTTAAGGTTTGTCTCTTTCCATTAGCATGTAAGCAGCATGTAGGAAGGAATTTCGCTGCTTTATTCACTGCTCAGCATTTTAAAAAGTATGTGATTGACATTCAAAAAATTAATGAATGAAGCATGCAATAAGCTGATAAATGAATATAGAATTTCTATAAATATGTGTTAGTATAATATATCTAATATATCTGCAGCAATATTCTAGCAGGACTTTTGATGTTAATTTTATCCCTGCTCATCTTTAATTTCTGTGAAATTTGCAGATTTAAGTTTACATTTTATATTTGTGCAGCACTTTATAATACTTCCATTATGACAGCTGCACTAGGCATAATGCTGTTTGCAACACAGTGTGGATCGCAATCTGGAATATATAATGTTTAAATGTGACTGAACTGGAATATATAATTTAGCAACATAGTAAAAAATGTGCATGAGCTTGGCATTAAAAATGACAATAAAATATTATTGCCAAGCAGACTGTTAGAACACTTGGAGACTTCTTGAGTGTGTGCTAGAAAGAAAATTCTTTACTAATACCCAGTTCATGAACTTTCCTACAAAAAAAAAAAAAAAAAAAAGAGAAATGACAACTAGGTTACATCGTGGCATCACAATTTGGATGTAATATAAAAACCTGGAGAATGTAAGATATGAGAAATAAAATAATATGCTTCCTACTGAGTATTCAAATCTGTTTTAAACACAAAATGAACCCATAAAATTCCATCTTCATTTCCTCCAGCTGTATAAACTGGAGAAAACTGTGCTGTCAATTGAATATGCTGAAATTAGTCATGGCACAGACTAACATGTAAAACAAGTAATCTGGAAACATCCATGATTGAGAGACAGCTTTCAACAGTGAAAAGTAAGATCTGTATGGTGTTTTAAGTATTACCATTAGCATTGACTCTATGCAGCTAAGATATTCACACTGCAAAAACAAAAACTCACAATTTTGAATAGCTATTAATATGTTCTTCATACATAGCACAACTACCTAATATTTCTAGACACATCTACTTGTTGTTAATGTATTTCAGTGCAGTAAGGTTTCAGCAGAAGTTCCAAGCTTTAGGTTTAGAAAAATCTAGGGGCTCTGAATTACTTAATGTATCTGAAATAATTTATAAAACTTTTGTTATAAAACAACAAATTGGTCACTGCGTAAATATTACTATTATTTAAGACACATTAATGAACTATATACTATAATTTTTAAAGGACATATTTTATTGGTCCAAACATATTTATTAAGCATTGACTCTATTAAAGGGAATGTCACAGATTATAGGGAAGACAAATTTTATAAATAAGTATAATATGCATGAGTATTTTAAGTACCATATCAGTATCATTATTTGTAAAAGAGAAATAAGTGTAGTTTTGAATGTTGAACTAACCAGGTACTTCCTGGATAATTTCCACATATTATGATTTATTATCATTATTATACTACTAGTTTCAGGTGCTCATATGTTGTGGATGATTTTTGTATCTTTGATCATGAGTCATGAGTCTGGAGGTTTTGGTATTTTTGTAATGCCTTTGTTTTATTAGAGTAATACTGCCTTCAGAAAATGAGCTGGTAAGTGTCGTCTTCATTAGGTTTTCTGGAAGATATTGGGTAGAATTATAATATTTTTTTCTTAAACTTTTGGTAGAATACACAACCGAATCTTCTAGATGTGTGTTTCCTGTCTTAAAAAGAAAAAAGTTTTAAACCACAAATTCAACTTTAAGGGACTAGTCATCTATATATTCTTGAGATAATTGATTAGATAGCTTATTCTAAGGAATTAGTTTATTTAATCTAAGCTATCAAATTATGACAATCGTATTTCTTGTAGAATTCCCCCCCCCAGCTTTGTTTTTTTTTTTTTTTTTTTTTGAGATGGAGTTTCGCTCTGTTGCCCAGGCTAGAGTGCAATGGCACCATCTTGGCTCACTGTAACCTCTGCCTCCTAGGGTCAAGCAATTCTCCTGCCTCAGTCTCCCGAGTAGCTGGGATTACAGACATGTACTACCACGCCCAGCTAATTTTTGTATTTTTAGTAGAGATGGGGTTTCACCATGTTGGTCAGGCTGGTCTCAAATTCCTGACCTTGTGATGTGCTCGCCTCAGCCTCCCAAAGTGCCTGGATTACAGGCATGGGCCACCATGCTCGGCCAGAATCCCCCTTTTACCCTTTTAATATTTTGGGATCAGTAGTTACAGTCTCTCTTTCATTCCTAATATAGGTAATTTGTGTCACCTCTTTTTTTCTTTGTTAGATTGACTAGAGTCTTATTAAATTAATTGAACTTTGAAGGGATCAGCTTTTTATTTCCTTGCTCTTTCTACTTCTTTTTTAGTTTTACTTATTTCTGTTTTGATTATTTACATTTTTATTTCCTTCTGTTCAAGTTATGTTTGATTTATTCTTCTCTCTAAAATTTTATTTTTTTAAATAAATATGGAAGAAATTCTGATTCAACATTTGAAAACCAATCAAGTTATTTCACCACATTAAAAAAGTAAATGAGAAAATCCAAAATAGAATTTTGAAAACTAGAATGACCATAATGTTTCCGGGAAAGAAAGTAAAAATATACGTTTTATTCACTTTTGATTTTAAGAGTAAACAGAAATCTAAAGCAATCAAGAATATAAAAGTGAGTATGTGTTCTTCCAAATAAGTGAGAAATTTATGTTGTACGCTTTAGGTGCATTTTGCTTTAGAATGAGACTCATCAATAATATAGGAGACATTCCATAGTATAAGAGAACAAGTACTGTGACGGATTCTCCTACCAAGATAAATTTGATATTTTACCGATTTCAAAATTAAATACATTAATATATCACTAAAATAGCTAGAGATAAATAATTTCTAAAAGTAAAACATACTATTATTAATATAAATATTGAATATGTATAATTGTGTCTGGTAAAAATTAAAAATAGAGCTAATAAATATACAACACATATAAAAATAAATTTTACAGCTGGGTGCAGTGGCTCACACCTGTAATCCCAGCACTTTAGGAGGCCAAGGTGGGCGGATTACCTGAGGTCAGTTCGAGACCAACTTGACTAACATGGTGAAACCCTGTTTCTACTAAAAATATAAAAAATTAGCCAGGCATGGTGGCACATGCCTGTAGTCCCATCTGCTTGGGAGGCTGAGGTAAGAGAATCGCTTGAACCCGGGAGGCGGAGGTTGCAGTGAGCTGAGATTGCACCATTACACTCCAGCTTGGGCAACAAGAGTGAAATTCTATCTCAATAAATAAATAAATACATACATAAACAAATTTTACAAAATACATTTAAAACTTAAATAAATTAATAAAAGTTTACTGCAAGGTATTAAATATGTTCTAAAATAAATGCGCAGACATACCATTGCTAGTAAATAGGAGCATCTATGAATCAATATATAAATGTATCTCCAAACATTTTTATTTATTTTATTTTATTTTATTTTATTTTATTTTGAGACAGAGTCTGGCTCTGTCGCCCAGGCTGGAGTGCAGTGACGCGATCTTGGCTCACTGCAAGCTCCGCTTCCCGGGTTCACGCCATTGTCTTGCCTCAGCCCCCCGAGTAGCTGGGACTACAGGCGCCCGCCATCACGACCGGCTAGTTTTTTGTATTTTTAGTAGAGACGGGGTTTCGCTGTGTGAGCCGGGATGGGATGGTCTGGATCTCCTGACCTCGTGATCCGCCCGCCTCGGCCTCCCAAAGTGCTGGGATTACAGGCGTGAGCCACCGCTCCCGGCCATCTCCAAATATTTTGTAGCTTTAATATATTATGTTAAAAATCCCCAAGTTTTATGAAGTTTTATAGTCTATTTCAAAATATCTATGAACAAACAAATATCATGAACAGTCAGTGGCTGAAACAGAAAGCCAGTTAGTAGGATTTAGCCTACTAGATATTAAGAATTGTTATAAATCTATTATAATTAAAACAGACAAATAAGATAAATACGCAGATCTATAAGAAGCTCATTAAATAAATAATCTTAATTTGGGAAGACGGTATGACTCATAAGATGAAAAGTATATTGCTGGGGAAATCATGTATTCATAGGAAAGTCTTTAAAAAGGATTTCTATCTCTTTTAGTACTATATATATGTATATATGTATATACGTTTATATGCGCATATTAACAAAAGATAACAAGTGTTGACTAGGATGTGGAGGAAGGTGAAATCTTGTATTCTACTGATAAAATGTAAGATGGTGCAGTCACTTTGGAAAATAGTAGGGAAATTCCTCAAAAAAATTAAAATAAATCTAAAATATGATCTAGCAATTATTTATCTGAAATAATTGAAATCAATACCTCATAGAAATATCTTCACCCTTATGTTCATTGTAGCAGTTGGATATTTGGATGATTTCTCTATCTTGACATATGAAAATCTTGGCTATCCCGAGATACAGAAATAATCCAAATATCTATCAAAAGATGAATGGATAAAGCAGATATGTTATATACATGCAATGGAATAGTACTTATTCTTTAAAAAGAATGGACTCGTACCATTTGTGACAACATGGATGAACCCAGAAGACTCTGTGTTAAAGGAAATAAGCCAGTCACAGAAGGACAAATACTGTATGATTTCTCTTATATAAGGTATCTAAAATAATCAAACTCGTAAAAACAGTAAGGTGGTTGCCAGGGTTTGGAGGAGGGGAGAATAAATAGTTGTCACTCAGTGGGTATAAAGTTTCAGTTATGTAAGATGAATAAGTTCAAGAGATTTACTGAAAAACATCTCGTCTTTATAGTTAACAGTATGGTATCATGCATTCAAAGATTGTAAAGAGAATAGATCTCATGTGAAGTGTTATTATGATGAAAACACATACACACACATAAAGAGACACAAGGAAACAACTTTTGGACATGATGGATATGCTTATTACATTGATCATGGTAATGGTATTGTGGGTGGGTGCATAAGGCAAGGTTCACCAAATTGTATATATTAACATGTGCAACATTTTTGTATATTAATTATACTTCAATAAAGCTATTAAAAATGGAATTGGATAACAAATATTGCACAAATAAAGATAACTTTGAAAGGCAAAATTCTAAAACTTTAATGGTTGTATATATCTTATAACTCGGAGAAATAAGTGATTTCTTAAACAAAACATTTTAAAAGTTACTGCAAGGATAATTTTCAGTAAGGAAATTTCAGTAAGGAAATATTCAGTTATATTAAAATAAAAAAACCTTTTTTTTTTCCCCAAATGACTACATATAAAAAGCACATTCCCTTCAAATGGAGAGACAATATTTGAAGCTATATAACAAATAGAAATTAAGATACCTATATCTAGTTTTCATCTATTTAGCTATCTCTAACTATCTTTATCTCAAGAGCTTCCACAAATTAAGTAAAAATAAACACCTGTCATGAAAAAGAGTAGAATTTATAGATAGTAATTTATAGGAGAGGAAACATCAGTAGATCATAGTGCTGACCTTCTATGATAGAAATTGCCAATTGTGCTCCCACCTCACCTCTGTATCAATTCTACCATTTGTATTTTTTGCAATGGAATCACCAAAGTCAGAGTCGTAGCAGAATCATGATTATTCATCTACAGCCCCTAATTATTCTTATATTAATTTATAGTCATAAAACCAAAAATTCTTGACAAGGGGATGTGAATAGAAGTAGCACAAGCAATTTATGGGTCAATTCCTTGAAGGAGAAGTTCTTTGTATTTGTTGTTGTTGTTTATGTCTTTATTTTACCTTTCCCTAGAACTGAAATTAAGATGTGATGCTGGAGATCCACCATCAACTATGTTCAAGAAAAATCCCTATGAGATGATGGAGTCATGAGTAAACCATAATGCCAGGATCCATGGATGACTTCATGGAACAGAAAAAACCTTCATTACTCAAACTAGCCATCAATATTGTGAAAATTTAGCAAACAATATTAATCTCTATCTTGTTTGAACCAGTGAATAACTTTGTTACAACACCATACCTTAACTAATAATCAGAACGGAGTCACTGAAGTGAACTAAAAGATTTTGGCACACATTTTGTTGCCATGACAATCATGTTCATTGAGGTAACAGAGTGGCAGATAACATAACTACAAAGCCTGCATAAAAATCCAAATATTGTCTTTTCTTTTTAGCTCTTGGTTGCTTTAGCAAAGTAATACAGGTCAGATTAATAGGCCAGAGGAGAAATGGAAGTCATACCACTCTACTGAAAAGGCTTCTCAGAG
Source organism: Theropithecus gelada (assembly GCF_003255815.1). NCBI lineage: Eukaryota > Metazoa > Chordata > Mammalia > Primates > Cercopithecidae > Theropithecus > Theropithecus gelada. Next base: position 175,133,709 of record NC_037668.1, on the reverse strand, counting down.
TACAGCTGCAACCTAAATTTACTTTGAATACATGAACTTGGAGCCTTGCGGGGTTGTAAATGCCTACTCCTTCTGTTCTCTGAACAACAGTCAATGAGATTATGGAGTCTACACATCAATGTACTTGGACATAAAATGCTTGCCAACCCAGCTGCAAAGATCAGATTATGCATATTATCTGTTCACGCAGCCTATTATTTCAGATAGCCTTGAGGTAGCTGTCCTTAAATGAGTATAGATGTCAGTAAATAAAAGAGTCATCCAGCCTGAATACTCCAGGTAGATGTTTGATTGTATCGTGGTTTCTTTCACATGTAACTGAATGGAAGCAAATAAATCAGAAACCTCTTGGGTTTTTGATGAAATTGTATTGCCCCAAACACCTTAGTTTCCAAGACTGATGGATGAATCCTCAGACAAACCTAAGCCTGAAAACCCAAACCAATAGGGGATTGGCAATTAAACTCTACCAACATGAGAAATAAATGTTCTGCATAGTTTATTTTAGATGTGGAAATAGTGGACAAGAGAGATCCTGTCATAGAGTCGAGTCGGGTTCCTATAAAAGAGTTATTCCAACATTGAGAAAAGTAGGCCTCATAATATCTATCCAGGCAGATTTTATAAGTGATCTATGACTTCATTATGTACCCTTACCCCTCTTTTGACAATTGAGTTGATATTTCAGTTACGCTATACATGAGGGCAGTGGGTGGTTACAGTGAATATCTTTGTCTTTTGATTTCTTGGTTATCAAACTGTGAGAATTTATATTCAAACCTTTGGTTAACAGTATACCTCCAAAGAGAACAACATGACTAATGCAGCACAAATTAGGTGGAAAGGGATAGGAAACAATATAATAATGAGTTAAAGACTGTATGATGCCAGTTGTGTAAGATCCCACTCTCAGCTGATATTGAATACATGCATACTTGCCATGTCAATTCTGAAGGCCAGGGTAAATTTATCTTAAAAGTTAAAAGCACCAAAATACTTCTGTAAACATTCAGATGTTTAGAATCAATCACAATCTTGCTACGCCAGTTGTAGCTACTTCAAGCTAAATTTAGGCAGTCTCCACTCTCATAGCTCTCTCAATTTAGTAGGTACTTTTAATTTCTGAGTTCGTATATCATTGTTGTTTAATGAGATGTACATCATATGTGAGGTTGGAGGAACAGGGCGCAAGTCCCAAATTTGTTACCTACTAATGGATGAATGAACTTGGACAAGTTATCCTCTCTAAAATAAAGTACTACATCAAAATAATGGGATAGTGATACTGCCTTTCTTCTTAGACTTGTAAGAATTCATTAATCTAAAATCCTTGGCATATCTTTCCTATGAACAACACTATTTGCTAGAGATCTTCTTTGAAAAAGGTGGATCATTTCACATTCTTGCTCCCACTTGGCAACTCATAGTGGATATTTGTCAAATAACAGTTTTGAAAATTCCTACCAAATATAAATGTTTAAATTTATTAACAATTTTTTAAAATTGAGAATAAAAGTACCCTTAAAGAGTATTTGTTGAAGACATAATAAATAAAATTTCATTTTAATGGCACTCATTATGCCTTCTGTTAATTGCTGATTCAGAAATACGACCCAAACACACTGTTGAAAAAGTAGAGTTTATCACTTACAACAAAGGAACACCACCATTCTGGAAGAGTCTTAGTAGCCTATAGGAGAGAGAAGGTCAAATCCTCCACAGGTACACATTCACACACATTTAAGTCACTGAATCTTACTTAATTAAAATGTAATGTAATCAAAATGTAATGTTCCATCTTTCCATTGCTCTCATTCCTGCACGCAAGTATACTTTGGATCATGAAACAGTTGAAAAATTCAATGGTGTATCTCTTTACTTTCTATTATTCTAACTTTTACAATTCTACATTCTGGAAAATATATTCACAAAAAAAATGGACTCTGTAGAACTATATCACAATTCATTATTCTTCTCCTCTTTCAGCCTATTACATAGTTTATCCATTCTTTAAAATAACAAAATAAAGCAAAGCATTAATGAAAAATGAAAACAAAACATTTGAAGGTTATATTTTGCAGCAAATACATTATAGAATACAGAATAATTTTGTTGCTTTACTCATCAACGTACCTAAGGCTTTGTTATTATATATATATCTCCCTGCTATTGAACAAAAGAAAATTCAAAATCAACTTTGAATTTTGCAGCCTTATAAAGTTTGTCTTAAATGCAACCCTTTCTAAAGGCAGAGGGTTAAGCTACCTTAGTTGGCAACTTCAGGCTCTGGTAACTTGTCCAATCTACACTTAGTTTCCCAAGGATAACATTCTGAGCCATCTCATCAATCATGCCCCCAACATGTTTTCTTCATTTTAACATGTCCAACTCATTTGTGATTTTATTGTTAAAAGGCCTTTTATCTCACCTGTTTCAGAAAAAGCTTCTAGAAGAGCTATCAAGATATTTAATGAATTTGTTACTTTCCATTAAGTCACTCTATATCCACCTGACTGATGTTGAAATGACTGACTGCTTCTCTTACTGTTGAAAGCTGAAATGCCAAGATCTAAAGTAAGCTCTACTTATGCCATAGTGTATTGGCACTTGTCACCTCCAGCTTGTTTCTCTCCAGGAAGTTGGCAGAGTATTATCAGCGAAATCTCTTCATATAGCTTCATGGAAACTGAGCTTTATCATTAGCCAGGATGCACTGAATTTGTAGGAAAAAAAGTCAATACATAGGCTTAAGGTGTCTCAGTTATTGTGACTGCTACATGCTTTGGATTTTGTGCACTTACATCGAGATATGACTCTTTACATTGTCTTTTTTGTGGAATTCTTATTTTACCTTTCAAGTAAAGTTGTAATAAAAATCTGAACTCTTACTGGAAGTAAGTGAATATTCTAGGATTGGAGAAATATCACGATCTATTATTTAAAAGTAAATTATCCGAGCCACCTGTAAAATTTAAAGTAGAATTTGATTCCATCTTTTGAATAAAATCTTGAATGAATTAAAATTCATAACTGGAATTATTTTTAAAAATCACATCATGGCATGAAAGTGTCATGGTCACTAAGAGCTAACAATTCATTGATCATTGGTCAGTCAGGCGTAATACTTAATACACACACAAAAAAGAATAAAAAGTAATACAAAACATTAAAAGCTATTTGACACTTTAATATTCTTAAATTATTTGAAATATATCTTAAATTGATTTTCTTACAGTGAAGGTTTAAGGCATACAAGTTTCAGGTGCTTGTAAACATCTGAGATTCAGCCAATTCTATGATATAGCCAATATAATAATATATGTAAATAAATAAGTTATAACGTTTGGATATGTCATATCAAAAAATGAGAGAAGAGAATAAAACCGAACAGAAATTATATCCAAAATCTAATAGAAAATGATTTGTCATTTTGAGATTCTCTAAATTAAAAATAAATATATGTGATTCCTTCCATGGAAAATAAACTGAATCTGTAATTAAAGTGACATAATTTCCTCTAGGATACAAAATCATCAGTGAAGGCTAGAGTTTGAAATAAGTATTAATCGAAGTGCCAAAGCCAAAGTAAAATAAAGTATTTCACAGGCATTTAGGAAGAAAATTCATAGAAATTAGAGGGAAAAAACCAATTTCTTAACTAAACAAACGTGCATTTAGACTGACTACCAAACTTCAGTGACAGACTTAATGGACAGTTGAAGTTTTGAGGCAAAAGAATATGACCCTAAAATTTTCTTTGATGCTAAATTGACTTTGATTAGAAAGACAAAGGGAAGATTTCATGAAAGCTATAAGGGATATGGAGTATTTTATCTATTAATTCTTCTGCATTCTTCTAAATTGCACACACACACACACACACACACAACATTGCAGCACAGAAGAATGCTTCAAAATAAAGAACTAAGAAAATGAGAAGTTACTGGTAGAATAAGATCTACACTTGTTTATTTTACTTTGTAAAATACAAATGTGGTTTACATCTTGTATGTAGCTTTAAAAAAATAATTATTTTAACCATTTTACTACAGTATCTTCTAGATTATCTTTAATTGAAAAAATAATTTATTTTATTAATTCCCCAGATAAATACCACAACTCACATCTCACAAACCGTGACACGTCTGTACTTTCACTGTTCTCAGGATTCCCCATATTACCTGCTGGACGGGAGATAACACAGTGAATGATTATATACTGGATTCTCAGAATCATAATTTTTCCAAATACTAGGAGGTGAGGCTTTTACAGTGAAAAATAAAGAACAATTAAATGTAGTCAATACATTTCCCTGTTATATGGAAAAAAGGTAAAAATGTCCTGGTATACGGAAAAGAGTTCCCCAGGGAAAAGGTGTATTCTTTCAAACTGGCACTAAGATAGAAAGACCAAAAGAAACCCCTTAGGCTCATTGGCAGCCTAACCCTATTTGCTGGGAAAAGAGTCTAGATAGGGATTTGGAAGCAATTCTAGTAATTTCAGTGTCTTCATTTATGACCTTCTTATTTACCTTCTCCTGTGGTTTAGTAAAAGTATCTGAGGTCATAGGTATAAATTCAAATTCCAGCCATATACTTAGGACAACCTAAATTAAGTGTTCAGCAAATTGCTCTCGATTTAATTAATTTTATAAGTGAATATCCTTATTGTTTTGCAAACTTTCCATGAGAAAAAATACATTTTAGAAACTGTTTTCTTGTTTTTAAAATCTGAATCATCTTATTCAACACACACTTCACATAGCAAAGAAAACTCTCCATTTTATGTAACGGCAATTTAATTTTTCAGTCCTATTAAAAGATGTAGTACAAACATAGGACAAAGTTAAATGAGACATGACCTTCAAAACATATCAAGCTTAACTCAATAAGGGAAAATATTGTTGCAGAAATAATCAAGAGATTCTAGGGAAAATAAACAGATTTCTCTTTAGAATCATGTTGTTCAAATAACAAATGACTACATTTTAGAAAGAACCAAGGATCAGGACATGTTACATTAAGATTGTAAGCCAAAACGTATCTGAGACAGGTCTCAATCAATTTAGAAATTTATTTTGCCAAGATTAAGGGCATGTTCAGAAGGAAAAAAAGAAAAGAATCACAGAAACAGTCTGTGGTCTGTGCCTTTCTCTAAAGATGAATTTGAGGGCTTCAATATTTAAAGGGGAAAAATGGACAGGAGGGGAAAAAGTGAGGGTATGGTAATTCAGGATTTGCAAAATCAAAGGAGCAGGTAAGGAGATAGTCAGCTTATGCTCACTCAGTAAATCAGCACTTTACATAAGATAAGATGAACAGAGAGTGGCTACCTGTGGAGATACTGAACCTTTTATCTGTAGGCATCTGCTTAGGAACAAAAGGAAAGTTGCAGTTTCTTGCAAGACTCAGTTTTCAGCTTATTATTATTATTATTATTATTATTATTATTATTTTCCTTTTGGAGTAGTGAATTGGGGTCCCGAGTTTTTATTTTATTTTTTTCTCAGGATAATGTTACAAAATGAACAAACAAACGAACAAAAAACTGTAAGGTTTCTTTAGGTTAGAGGAAGACAGATCTTTTCATACTTAGAGTTATATCTGAATAAAGTTAAACTGAAAATAATGCTTAATATTCTATCATTAATACATTGAAAAGCTAAAGATAGTTTGCACTGAAATTTTAACTCTGGTCATTAATGCATTTGACTCATTTAAGATTTTTTGCTTATTTCGTTAGGATTTCTCACGCATTTATAAATGAATATATATACACACACACACAAATACACACACACATATAGTGTTTATAATGTTTGAACAAGTGTTAGCAGGTCTTCTGAAAGTACATTGTATATTTTTCATACAATTATATCCAGTTCAAATTATACATATTTCAAATTAAAGTAACCACAAGGTATTAAATTCCATATGATGAACTGTTAACTTGTAATCTTTGCATTTTTTAACATATAGTGGCAGGTGTATTTGATTTGTTCTCAAAGTATTCACTCTTTTAGGTTTATTTAATTACAGATGACAAAACCAGGTAAAATAACGTGTTTGAATTCAAATCTTGGCTAGTGTTAGATGCCAGGTTTTTTCTTTGATTCCCAATTATGCTCTGTTGAATCACTCTGTAGTCCCATGCTTTGGATTCCAATGTCCAGGAAATATAGTCTCATGAAAATTATAGAATAACTTAAATTTCTCATAATCAAACTTCTTAAGCAGGAAAAGAGGCACATGAATAAGAGCCTTTCCATTCTCTGGTTGCCTCTCACAATTTTTTTTTTTTTTCAAAGAAGCATTTTTCATCCCCTGAGGCACACAAGCATTGAAGCTTTTACACTGCATTGGTTAGAGCATGCTCAATTGGACATCCATGGTTGCAGAAGAGGTTGGGAAAGTTACCAATATGACAGAAGGGCTAAGAGTGTCATGGTTGGTTTAAAAAAATCATGATTCATGCCTGGTGCCATGCGCTGAGCAAAGTCAGAGGGTAGCAGAGAGGGAAGGAGGAGTAACACATAGAAACAACAAAGAACATCTTCTATACACTCTTATTCTCCTTAAGGCCCCAACACAGTTTATTGAATCCATTTGCACAAGTCTTGTTAAACTAATGAAGAACTAAAGATTAATTTATTGGTGTATCTGGATCTTTCTCTATAAATCATACATTAAAATTACATTCAAAATGTCTTAAATTTATTATTTTGATCATGTTCAAGATGTTAGTAGCCCTGTGTCATTATATACAATTAATGTTAAGTTATGGACACTTGAACTAGTGAAAAATACGTTGAATAAAAGCAATTTCTGTGTGTGAGAGTAGACCCATGATTTCTGGTATTGGTATTTGCAAGCCTTTGCCATTTGCAAAATTTTGCGTATATTGCATAGCAAATTTGATGAATGAACTCTACATTTTTCTCCAATTAAATTGAAATACATATATGGCTAACTCTGATACTGTAGTCTACTTCAATGCTAATTAGATTTATCTGTCTACTAAGTAAGGTACTCAAACATATGCTTTTTCTTCTCCCTCCTGGGAAACAAAAAAGTTTTATATCAAAATGCCAACATTTTAAAAAGAGTGAAAAACCTGAAAATGCTTGTAAGATTTTTAAAGAAATGACTCTTATTTTAAATGCTTCAGGTACACATTAAAAAGAAAATGATTATTAGCATCATAAATTTATATGATGTGTTTCTAAGTAAGCATTTAATTATATCAGCTCAAGGAAAATTTTAGGTTTCATATAATATACGGATTAGAGAGACAGTAAATAGATTGCCTCCCTAGACAAAGTGACATTTTAACCAATGAGGGGTTGGATGCTGAACAGCGTGACATTTCTGCCTTCTGTTAAGATCAAAGTGACAACTCTGTCCTCTCATCTGGATTTACAGACTATAGGTAGGTGATGATCCTTAACATCTGTGCATTATTTACACTAAAAAGAAAATTGCCCATAAATAGATAACGAGATGAGTCTCTGTGTTGGTAAATGTTGCTGTACCTAAATTTGCTTTGACTATTCTTAAAACCATTTAACATTTTATCCTTTCAAAATAACTTATAATCATAGATAATACAGTATCATTTCATCTAAGAAAGTATCGTTCAGTTTCACAGCACAATTATTCTTCACTGCAGGGCATGCATACTTACTAAGTAGGTTTGGTAAGAACCTAGTAATTACAAGCAGAGAAAGTGGATTCATACCCACACTGCAGCATTTCAAAGTTCTATAAGCTCAGGAACTTTATTTAACCACTCTGAAACTCACTTTCTTTTCCTTTTTTTTTTTTTTTTTTTTTTTTTGTGAGACAGAGTTTCACTCTTGTTGCCCAGGTTGGAGTGCAATGGCCTAATCTAGGCTCACTGCAACCTCTGACTCCCGGGTTCAAGCAGTTCTCTCACCTCAGCCTCCCAAGTAGGTGGCATTACAGGCACCCACCACCACGCCCAGCTAATTTTGTTATTTTTAGCAGAGACAAGGTTTCACTGTGTTAGCCAGGCTGGTCTCGAACTTCTGACTTCTGGTGATTCACCTGCCTTGGCGTTCCAAAGTGCTGGGATTACAGGCATGAGCCACTGTGCCTGGCTGAAACTCACTTTTTAAAAATATTGCCGTAAAATACATATAAAATGCATATTAACCATTTTAAGTGTACAGCTCAGTGACATTAAGTTCATTTACATAGTTATGCAAGTATCATCAACATCCATCTCCAGAACTTCTTGTAAAACTGAAACTCCATACTCATTAACAATAGCTCTTCATTTCCTCCTTCCCCTGGCCTCTAGAAACCAGCATTCTACTTTTCTATCTCTATTATTTTGACTCCAGTTATCTCATATAAATAGAATCACACTGTATTTGTCTTTTTGTGATTGCCTTATTTCACTTAAGACATGTCCTCAAAGTTCAACCAACTTGTAGCATGTGTCATAATTTTTTAAAAATCGAATGATATTCTATTTTGTGTATACAACCTATTTCATTTATGCATTCTTCTCTTGGTGCACATTTGAGTTGCTTGTGAATTGGCTCTTGTGAATAATGTTATCACATATACTGGCATTAAAATATCTCCCTAAGTCCCTGCTTTTAATTCTTTTGGGTACATACCCAGAAGTTGAATTGTTGGGACATATGATGATCCTATTTTGATTTTTGTCGGGAAATGTCATACTATTTTCCATAATGGCTTTATCATTTCACGTTCTCTCTAACTGTATACAAGGCTTCACGTTATTCCACATTCTCACCAACACTTGTTATTTATTTACTTTTTATGCTAGTCATAAAAATGAATATGAGAGAAACTCACTTTTAAAGTGCAAGTAATAATCCCTATATCAGCACCATACTGGGATTATTAAAGTGCAAGTAATAATCCCAGTATGGTGCTGATATAATGGTTTCTAAAACCCTTATGTATTTCAATTCTTTAATTCATTTCCATGTTTTCATGACATTTCCCAAAATGGAGATACAGACCTTATGCCCCTTAAGTAAGGCAGATCCTTTGTCATGATTCTGTGAACTCTTTGAGTTATATCCATTCAGACTACTTAAAACAATAGGTTTTATTAAAAGAAAGATACCTTAAATTTCTCACATACCCCCAAATGGTCATTCAGTTGCCTCTTTCAACAATTGCAGCAGTTCAAGTATTGGAAAAATTATAGGAACCATGCTTCAGTCTCTATTTTGTTGTCTTCTTAGTAGGATATTGTTAATCTACTATAATCATGATGTCTTACATTGCCTATCTCGACCTTTCTCTCTTTGTGTCTTTCTCTCTCTCTGTCCCTAGTTCTATCTCATCTTTTTGTTCTTTTGTAATCACCTACCACTTCCATTCTCTGTAGTCTTTTTGCGTCATGGCTCCCGTTAGTTTATAATGTTTCATTGTTCATATGTGCCTTTTTATGTGTAGCCCTTCCTGCCACTGCCACTTTATAATATATTTCAAAGCATCCTTACAATTCGAAGTGTCCTTGTCAACTGACTGGTAGTCTACTAAAATTAGTAGTAAAATTAGTAGTACTATAATTACTGGTAATCTAAGTAAAATTAGGATAATTTAGATATTGTCCATAACTTTTCTTAAAACGTGCAAAAAATAGCCTTGGAAAAGAAAAAAAAAAAAATGGTCTTAAAAACAGTCCACTTTGTTCTCAAAGTTGTTTTTGGCTCTAATAAATACTAATATATTTCTACATACAAATAAAGTATAAATAACACTGAATTTTGAGATAATGATAATGAGATTTCAGCAATAGTAAAGACAGAGAGACTTGGAGGAATAATGTTCTCTGATTCACTAACAACTGAATTAAATACTTTCCTCAGGATCAGGCTTTCCCATTGTGCAGCTTACACATAAAAATAAAATTCTGGAATGCAGCCTGAAGCACATTGGGATTTAGCTGGTTTTCGGAGATCTTACATAATTAATGAAAAACAAACACAGGCATAAGGAAGCATCATAAATATAGTCTTATGCAAATATTCTATGCCACCTAATTCTTGAAGATTAGGGATATGTATGATTCCGAAAGACTTAATCGTGGCCACTTTTCTCCAATGTAAAATAAAAATGCCTTTTGCATTTTTAATTTTGTAAAATGATCTAAAACAGAAATGTTCTAAAACAATCTGTCAATAACACAGCATTGAATTACTTATTGTTTGTATCAGTGATAAAACTGAACCAGAATCCACAGATAGCTCCTAATCAAGTGCTTTCCCATCCTCCAGTATCATTAATTATACGAATCCTTCTTGAACATGTAAATGTCCAACTTGCATCTCTGCTGTGTGAATCCCTTCACAGCAATTGTCCTAGTGCCTGATTAATTTTCCTCCATATTTATTTCCAGTGTGATCTTTATATTTTGCCTTTCTTTATACATATCACCTTGTCCTTTTATTTAATGATGGAAATCAGCTTTTTTGTCTTTGACCATGCATGATTCCCAAAATATAAAGGCTTTTGTACAAATTGTAATAGTGCTGCCAATTCTTTACCCTGTCTCTTCATCATAGACGAAGTATACTTCCCCTAGTTTTGGGGCTACATCATGTGACTTGCTTTGGCCAATGACAATTGGATGGAAGTGACAATGTGCCAGTTCATCATAAGCTTGAGGAGTCCTACTGTTTTCCTACTTTCCTTCCCATGTATATTCCACAGCCAGAAGAGTATTTTTCTTCTAGACCCATTGCCCCAAGACGAGGGTAAGAGAAATCTCGAACCAAGCTCATTCCAACTTCTGCAGCCTAACACAAAAGCGACTACGTATTTGCAGTGAGAACTGTCAAGCCAAACCCATCCTCAATCAAGCAAACTGTGGATACTTGCCTGATAATAAGTGCTTGTTTTTTTGTCGTGCCTTGCTATCCAGCAATAGCTACATGATACAGGTTGTTTAATGGGCTGAATCGTGCCCCCTCAGTATTTTTATGTTGAAGCGTTAACACAAATACCTCAGTATGTGACTGTATTTGGAGACAGAACCTGTAAAGTAAAATGAGGTCATTAGGGTGGGCTCTATTTTAAGGTTACTGATGTCTTTATAAGGCAAGTTGACAAGGACACAATTACATGCAGTGTAAGGACAATGTGAAGACATGGGGCCATCTGAAGGGCAATTAGAGGGACCTCATAATAAAACCAAACCTGCCATGCATTAATTTGAACTTATAGGCTCCAGAACTATCAGAAAATACATTTCTGTTGTTTAAACTACCCAGTTTATGGTACTTGTTATGAAAACAAACTAAAACAGGTTACATTCACCATCTTTCTCTTTCTAAATACATTTTATAATCAATACCTGGTTTCCATATGTGAAGTGACTGAGGTTAGGCTACATGGCTGATGTAACTCACACTGTGCCCTTACCAGGAAACTTAGGTAATGGCCAGCCACAACCGGCTATTTAAATATAAATATGAATTAATTAACATTAAATTTAATTAAAACTTGAGTTACTTAATCATACTATCTCCATTTCAATTGCTTAATAGTTAAATATGGCTAGTGGCTATTATATTGGAGAGCACACATTTATAGACATTTCTATCTTCACAGAAACTTGTATTGAGCAGGATGGGGCTAGAGAATCAAAGGGCATACAAGGAGATTTAAAATTATTATTCTTAGATTTTATAACTTTAATGATAGAACAATTCAGGGTATTTTTAGAAGAAAATCTAATAAGATCTCAGCTTTGGATATCATCAAAATGGCAGAATAGGAGGTCGCAGGCTTCAGTGTTCACCAAAGAAAGTCCAAGTAGTAACTCTTAACAGATAAAATACCTTTGTGAAAATTCTAAAACTTGGAAATGAGACTGAGACATCCGTGTGGATCCAGAACCCAAAATAATGGGTTAAAATAGTAAGATAAATTACCTCACTTTGAGCCCATTGCTCCATTCCCAAGTAAACAATGCACCACACAGAGAGAATTTCCCTAAGATCACAGTTTCTATAATTAGAAAAGAGAACCCAAAATGGTGCATTCAGCTTTCTCAACACTTTGGGGCACTTCTTAAGAGGCCCAATACTGCTTCACTTCACAGGGAACACTGGTAGAAACTGTAAAACTAGATGGCCTGGAGTCAGGTAGAAACAAAGGAAAGGGGTGGGGCTCACAGGGACCAGCACATGGATCTTGGTGGTAGCTCAGTGTTCCTGGTGACAGTTGTGTCCAGTCAGAGATGCACCAATAGCACAACCTATCCACAGAGCCACTCTGGTCACACCCAGAAATTCGTGGGAAGCTCCAATGGCTTGAATCCCTAACCAACAAGCCACGCTGCCCAGCCTTAGATAGACTCTACATCCCAAAGCTCTGCCTAAGAAGAGAGGCAAGCCTCAGTAATGCATTTCTATGAAATATAGCCTCTGGACCAACCCATCTCAAGCAACAACTCCACCTAACCCCAAATGCACAGACACCAACACAAGAACACAAACAATGAAGAAGCAGAAAATTATGACAATACCATATGAAAACAATGAATCCTTAATGAGAGACCTCAGAGAAGTAGAGATCTGTGAAAGGACTGGTAAAGAGTTCATAAAAAATCTTAAAGTTTAGCAACCTACAAGAAAATAAAGATAAAATACTAAATGAAACTTGGAAAACAATACAGTAACAAATGAGAATTTTGACAAAGAAATAGAAATAATAAAAAACCCCAAATGACATAGAAATAATAATAAAAAAATGATGAAAAGTACAATGACTGAACTGAAAATGTAATAGAAGGCTTCAATAATAGACACAGTTAAGTAGAAAAAGGCATCATTTGGACTCAAGGACAAGATATTTGGTACTATTCAGTCAGAAGAGCAAAAATGAAAAAGACTTAAAGAGAGCAAAGAAAGCCTGTGGAAATTATGGTGCACCATTAAAAGAACAGATTTTCTTATAATAGGAGTTTCAGAAGGAGAAGAACAAAGGCACTTAGCATATTTAATGAAATAATGGCTGAAAATATTCCAAATCTGGTGAAAGATGCCAACATCCTGGGTCGCCAGTAAAATTCAACTTAAAGAAGAGTTTGCCCAAGACATATCATAATCAACCTATCAAGAATTAAAGAAAAAATAAATTCTGAAAGCTTCAGAAGATAAGAAACATCATAAACAAGATAACCCAATGAATAGCAGAAAATGTCTCAGCAGAAACCCTACAGGCCAGGAGAGAAGGATGCTGTATTCAAAGTGCTAAAAACAAACTAACAAACCAACAAAAAATAAACAAAACTACCAGAATACTTTACTTGGAAAAGCTGTCCTTCAGAAATGAAGGAGAAAGAAGACATTTCCCGGACAAAAAAAAAGCTAAGGAAGTTCATCACCACTAGGCCTGTCTTACTAAAATTGCTATAAGAGTTCATTAAGCGAAATAATAGGGCACTAATTAATGAAATAAGATCTATGAAAGTATAAAGCTCAACAACATACGTAATACATAGTCATTTTCAAAATACTCTAGTACTATAATTGTGGTTTGTAAAGCAATTTTATCTCTATTATGTGGGCTAAAACACAAAATTATTTAGAACTGCTACAGCTACAATAATTGTTAAAGAATATAAATCACAAAAATGTAATTTTGACATGGAAATCAGAAAAAAAAAAATGAGAGGGAAGGTGAAAGTGTAGACTTTTTGTATGTGATCAAAGTTAAGTTGTTATCAGCTTAAAATAGCCTGTAAAGAACAGACATTTTATTATAAGCCTCATGGTTACCACAATGCAATCACCTATAACAGATGTATAAAACAGAAAATGAAGTTATTCCATTCGGATGCAGAGCAAGATGGCAGACTGGGATCATCCAGTCATCATCCTCCAAAAGAAATATTAATTTGAGCAGCCATTCACACAAAAAATACCTTCACAAGAGCTAAGGGAACAAGGAGAGTTGACCATAGTACCTGGTTACAGCATAATAACAAGAAAAGATGTATTGATGAGAACAGAAAATTTTGTATTGCCTGCACCACATCTTCCTGAACTCCAATCAGCACAGACACACTGTCTGCTTGGGAGGAGAACAGGGATGTGTGCATGAAACTTGGCCTTGAAAACCACTAACAGTCCTGTCACAGAAAAATACAAGGACAGTCAGAATGCTGTGGCCCCTGATTACAGTCTGATGCAGTAGATGGAGCTTCTAGACTTACCCGGGCACCAGATGGAATTTGCTTCTCTAGTGGGACAGACCCAAGTCCTACCCTGCATCATGACTGAACAACTGCAGTGTCCTCAGGCCCCAGATGAATTTCAGTGGCAGGCAGCTATAATACATGCAGTACAAGTAAAAAGCAAAGAATCAAAACCTACTACTGGAGAAAATCACATAACCACAAAGAAAGACAGTAAGGGAGGAAGAAAGGACTTACAAAACAACCACAAAACAAATAAGAAAATGGCAGAAGTAAGTTCTTACCTGTCTTAAAAGACAAATTTTCTCAGATGCACCATCTAAATTTTCACCCATCCCTTTGTTCAAAAATCACTTATTGAGTGACTACTATGTGCCAAGCACCACTCTAGTCACTAGGGATACAACAGTGAGCCAAAGACTCAAAATCTTTCAGAGAACTCATATTCTAACGAGTTGAAGCAGATGACACAAAACAAATTTTATAATTGATAGCAGCACTGATCATATGTATATAGAATAACTACACAATAGTAACAGAGTCAGAAAAATACTTGTTCTAAAAGTGAGAATTACAGAGAGAGATGAATCCAATCAGAGGCTGAGTCATTTGGAGAGCTGAGAAAAATGTGTTAAACAGGCAGAGAATACAGGATATTCAAAGGCCCTGATTCAGGACAAAGATGAGTGTGTGTGACAAAACAGTGATCAGTGTGGCTCTAATACAGCAAAGGAAGAGGAAAGTGTTAGCATATGAGGATACTAAAAGGAGAGTCACATGTGTAATACATTATGGGCCATTGTTAGGACTTAGAATTTTATTTTGACTATGAGGAAATTTATTGAATAATTTTGTAACTTATGTTTTGAAAGTGCTCACTATTAGGAAATAAATTTCCAGTTCTCTAAATTTTCCTGTAATGGCAACTATGTGGTCCTTTTATTTACTATCCTTTTAATGAAAATATCAATCTTTCCCAAGTCAAATCAGAAATACATGAATTTCAGTTCTCCACATTCTCACTAACATTTACTATTTTAGCTTTTGTAATTTTAGTCATTCTTTTGCGAATGTAACAGTGTGCCATTGTGGTTTTTATTTATATTTCTATGACGACTAATGAGGCTGCACAAATTTTCATGTGCATATTGACCATTTGTACATCTTCATTGTGGAGTGTCTTTTTGCCATTCTTCATATTATTGCCAATGTTATTTTATTGAAGAGTCCAGAGGTTAACTATATAGTATAGACATATATGTGATATATTAATAGTTTTGTCTTCTTCATAAAATTTTTGACAATTTTCAAATTGTGAAGATATTATCATACATTTTCCATTAGAAATCTTATAGTTTCAATATATTTGTATATATCTTGAATTAATTTATCTGAATAATGTAAGGTAGATGTGGCAGTACACACACACACACACACACACATATATATACTTATTCAGTTTTTATATATGTTTAATTATTTTAGATATGTTTTCAGTTATTTCAGCTATTCAATTGAAAAGACATTCCTTTGCAAATTTGTCCCAAAAAATTTGACCATGAATATGTGTACCTTTTTCTTAACATTCTATTATAATCCATTGATTTATTTTTCTGTATTTCACCAATAATGAATTGTTTAGATTATTAAATTTTTCTGCAAACATTATAAACTGTGAATGTCTTCTTTTTTTCAGTATTATTTAGGGATTCTAAATTATTTACTGTACCATATACATATTATAACAAACATTAATCTGTATAAATAGATGATAGGGATTTATTACATTGGTATTGAGTTTATAGGTCAATGTTGGGAGCACTGATCTCTTAATTTTTTTCTTCTAATTCTTGGAGTTGGCAGGCCTCTCTTTTTAATTAGATATTATTCAATTTATCTCAGCAAACTTTTCTAGTTTTCAGTGAAGAGCACTTACCTCTGGTTTTTATTAGTTTGGGTAAATTATATGACCACAGTGGCTGGTGCAAAATTTACCAACCTTGGTAGTTTAATATAGCTTACTCAAACTTCAGTTTATTGCTTAATTTTTATCACTGCTTTTACCCATGGGGGTATGGTTGAGCAAGGCATTAAGAATACCTGTTGTGTGCTTGATATCTGCTCCTTTTGATATTAGGTGATCTGGAGGTCATTCTCACTGGAATGGGGATGCTTGCATATGTAATCTTACTAAAAGCTAATAAAAAGGTTAAGGCCAAGCCTTTGTATTTACCGAGTTACATGAACTCATCTAGGTATACTTTTTGTTAAGTTTAATCCTAACTGGGTTTGGTGCTGTTGTAAATGAAATTGTTAGTTCCTTTTGAACTGAAAATCAATAGCTTATTTGAAGCTCCAGA
Organism: Theropithecus gelada; assembly: GCF_003255815.1. NCBI lineage: Eukaryota > Metazoa > Chordata > Mammalia > Primates > Cercopithecidae > Theropithecus > Theropithecus gelada. Next base: position 175,117,135 of record NC_037668.1, on the reverse strand, counting down.
GCTGTAGACGTCCACTTCCACCTCTTTGGTAAGACTATGTCACACATTGCCTCCTGTACAGACAGTAGTATTTCTTGTTTTATTATTTTTGTTCTTGCTCTGAAAAAAAACTTGATTTTTTTCTAAGTAATATAAGATTAAAGTGCACTAAATAGATGACTTTCAAGGAGTATATACTATTTCTCAAGGAAATTCTCAATTCCTACTTTCTTTCTAAGACCAACCTTTGAAATTAATTTTCCATCACTCCCTAAATCCTAAGACACTATCATAGCACCAAAGTTTTATTTCTGAAAAAAAAAAAAATTGCTAGCTCTGTTTCAGAAAAAGGTATCTTATTATAATAAATATGCTAATATGTACATCTATAATGTTTATCACTTAATAAATATTTATAAATAAATGTGAAATTAAATTAGATTCTTATGTCTATCAACATTAGTACCTCTACATTATAATTATTTTAAGAATGTGACTCATGTGAATTATACACTCTTTATTTATTTGCATTGACACTATAGCATCCTGGTAATGATGCTACTTTCAGGTACTTTATAACCTATATTTTTAATTTAAAAAGTGGATGTCCTAACCAGATTACCATGACTTTATTTATCTATGCCATTTGGTAATGCCTTCCCGTATCAATTCTGGGCTTGGCCAAGTGACTTATTTGATGGGGGACAAGAGTAAAATAATTCAAGTAGAGGCTTTAAAAGTACTTTCACACTTTCATTTTCTCTCTTGTTCTTCTGCCTTTGTTATCAGAACACTCTGTGGTAGCCTCCTGTAGATATGTGAAAAACATTATAAGAGTTAATTTTGCCCAGTCAATTAAGATCTGTCAGGCCCTAGCCAACCTTCCAACTGTGTATTAGTTTGTTTTAACACTGTTACGAAGAAATACTTGAGACTGGATAATTCACAAAGAAAAGAAGTTTAATTGACTCACAGGTCTGCACAGCTGGGAAGGCCTCCAGAAACTTGCAATCATGGTAGAAGATGAAGGGAAGAAAGGAACCTTCTTCACAGGATGACAGGAAGGAGAAGTGCTGAGCAGATGGGGGGAAAGTCCCTTATAAAAGCTACAGATCTTGTGAGAGAGAATTCATTCACCATCACCAGAACAGCATGGGGGTAACAGCCCCCATGATTTAATTACTTCCCACTGGGTCCCTCCCACAATATGGGGATTATGGCAATTAATTCAAGATGAGATCTGGGTGGAGACACAGCCAAACCATGTCATTCTGCCCCTGGTGTCTCCCCAAATCTCATGTGCTCACATTTTAAAACATAATCATGCCTTTCCAACAGTCTCCCAGATTCTTAGCTCATTCCAGCATCAACCCAAAAGTCCAAGTCCAAAGTCTCAACTGTGACAAGGAAAGTCCCTTCTGCTTATTAGCCTATAAAATCAAAAGCAAGTTAGTCACTTCCTAGATACAATGGAGGTACAGTCATTGGGTAGATACACCCATTCCAAATGGGAGAAATTGACTAAAACAAAGGGGCAAAGGCGCCATGCAAGTCAAAAATCCAATGAGGCAGTAATTAAATCGTAAAACTCTGAAATAATCTGCTTTGACTCCATGTCTCACATTCAGATCATGCTGATTCAACAGATGTGTTCCCATGGCTTTGGGCAGTTCAATTCCATGACTTTGCAAGGTATAACCCCAATTACAGCTGCTTTCATGAGCTGAGGTTCAGTGTCTATATCAGTGTATATGGCTTTTCCAGTTGCACGGTGCAAGCTGTCAGTGGATCTACCATTCTGGGGTCTGGAAGATGGTGGCCCCATTCTCATAGCTCCAATAGGCAGTGCTCCACATTTCCCATCTGTATTGCCTCAGCAGAGGTTCTACACGAGGGCTCTGCCCCTGCTGCAAACTTCTTCCTGGACATCCATACATTTCCATAAATCCTCTGGAATCTAGGCAAAGGTTCCCAAACCTCAGTTCTTGACTGCCATGAACCTGTAGGCCCAACATCACATACAAGTTGCTAAGGCTTGGGGTTTACACTGTCTGAAGTCATGGCCGGAGCAGTACCTTGTCCCCTTTTAGCCATGGCTGAGAAACCAGGCACAAACTTCTTAGGCTGCATAAAGCAGGCGTGCTCTGACCCTAGCCTGGGAAAGCAATTGTTCCTCCTAGGCCTCAAAGAATGTGATGGGAGGGGCAGTCAAAAAGTTTTCTGACCTGCCCTGGAGACAGTTATCCTATTGTTTTGGAAATTAACATACAGCTCCTCATTATGCATGCACATTTCTGCGGCTGGCTTGAATTTCTCTCCAGAAAATGGTTTTTTTTTTTTTTCTACTGCACCATGAGGCTGCACATTTTCTATACTTCTATGCCCTGCTTCCTCTTGAATGCTATGCCCCTTAGAAATTTCTTCTACCAGATACCCTAAATCATCTCTCTCAAGTTCAAAGTTCTACAGATCTCTAGGGCAGGGGCAAAATGCTGCCAATCTCTTTGCTAAAGCATAGCAAGAATCACTTTTATTTCAGTTCCCAATAAGTTCCTTAACTCCACCTGAGACCACCTCAGCCTAGACTCATTGTCCATATCACTATCAGCATTTTAGTCAAAGTCTTATAGAAGAGTCTAGGAAATTCCAAATTTTCGCACACTTTTGTCTTCTTCTGAGTCTTCCAAACTGTTCCATCCTCTCCCTGTTACCCAGCTCCAAAGTCACTTCCATAATTTTGGGTATCCTTATAGCAGCATTCCCTTGTAGCAATGCAAATTTACTGTATTACTTTGTTCTCAGGCTGCTATGAAGAAATACCTGAGACTTGGTAATTTACAGAGAAAAGAGGTTTAATTGACTCACAGTTCTGAATGGCTGAGAAGGCATCTAGAAACTTACAGCTCTGGCAGAAGTCAAAGAGGAAGAAAGGCACCTTCTTCACAGGGCAGCAGGAAAGAGAAGTGCTGAGCAAAGAGGGAAAAGCCCCTTAAAAAAGCATCAGATCTGGTGAGAATTCACTCACTATGATGAGAACAGCATCAGGGTAACGGGCCCCATGATTCGATTACCTCCTGGGTCCCTCCCACAACATGTGGAGATTATGAGAACTACAATTCAAGATGAGATTTTGGTGGGGACCCAGAAAAACCACATCAAACTGCTAGCAAATTCATGAGTAAGTTCAGATAAGATCAATCAAACCCGGATCAGAGCATCAGACTATACAAATGACTTAATGTTGTCTTCCATCATTTGCTTTTTGCATGATCTGCCACACAGCCTTAATGTTGGGACAGATAATTGTTACAAATGTATATTAAATAATTCTTGAACTGGCTTTGGTTTATGGATCACACTTTGAATAACACTGTCTAAAGTAATCCAAATGCACTGCTTTTCCGTTAACTTCTCAGGAAAATAACCTATTCTTATTTTTCCTTTTTAAAAATTTATAGCACTAACCTTCCTAACAGCCTATAATCCTATGTGGCAGAGATCTGCATTATTCTTGTTAACTTATTCAAAGCATATAAAACAGAGTTCAGCATAAAGTATGTACTCAATAAATATTTGTGAAGTCAGTTAATAATTTCTTAAAATAGCTACATGAAAAATGTAAATGAGTAAATGATGTTCAAGATGTGAGATGATATAGAATATTTAGCTGTATGAGGTTTGCATGACAAAAAAACTTACAACTGAAACAGGAATTTTCGGGCTTGGCATGGTGGCTCACGCTTCTAATCCCAGCACTTTTGGAAGCTAAAGTAGGAGGATTGATTGAGATCAGAAATCCACAACCAGACTGGGCAACATAACAAGGCCTCATCTCTGCTAAAAATTGAAAAAATAAAAAGTAGACATAGTGACATGTGCCTGTGGTCCCAGTGACTCAGGAGGCTGAAGTGGGAGGGTTGTTTGAGCCCAGGAGAGAACGGCTGTAGGAAAATTTCTACAATAAATAATTGTGGTTTCTCTACTAATATACTTTCTAATGTTTCTCTAAATTTTGAGGGCAAACTTGAAAGAAATTGAATCATATATGCTCAAGACTACGTACGTGTGTCTGTATGTGTGTGTGTGTATGTGCCTTGTGGGTGTATATAAATGTGTGTATACCTATACATATACTTTAATCTCTTTAAAAATAAATATATTGTATATATTTAAAGTGTACAATATGATGTGATATAAATATATATAGTAAAACAGTAACTGTAATAAAACATATTACCGTAGCTATCATCTCACATATTACCCATTTTTTCCCCACTGTGGCAAAAGCCACTGTAATCTATGAATTATCAAAAATTCTGAATACAATACACTATTATTAACTATAGTCCTCAAGTTGTACATTACTAGATTTTTAGACGTATTCATTCTACATAACTTCTACTTTCTACCCTTCAATCTATATCTCTCTATTTGTTGCATGCCTGACCACCCTGGCTCTGGTAACCATGGTCTTATTATCTGTATCTATATATTTGATCTTAAAATTGTTTAAAAATGGCCAAGTTTTCCTTTTTATATATAAAACCAACATTAGAACGTAGAGATAAACTATTCACAACTGTGAATACCCACTGTATTCCAGCCTGGGCAACAACAACAACAAAAAATTGTAAGAATTAAATATGAATATTCACCATCATTAGGAGAAATAAACATTTGTGTTTAAGGAAACGTGGTCCTGAAATAACACATGGTAACACTGAGAAGGAGCCATGACATAAGTGTAATATAATGGATTAGAAGCAGAATTTTTTTATTTGTATACATACTAGAGACTACTTAAACACTTTCATGAGTTTTATAGTCTGAAATGAGAATAATTAATGTAAGCCAATATGAATAAACGTTAAAAAACTCAGCATCAGCTTAGTAGTTTGGTAGATACATTTTTATTTCAAAAATAAGATTAAGAAAAACACTTTAATTCTGTTGTAAAATTGTATTTATTTAAAAATTTGGGGCCAGGCGCAGTGGCTAACGACTGTAATCCCAGCACTTTGGGAGGCTGAGACAGGCGGATCACCTGAGGTCAGGAGTTTCAGACCAGCCTGGCCAACATGGCAAAACTCAGTCTCTACTAAAACAAAAATTAGCCGCTGTGGTGGCACGTGCCTGTAATCTCAGCTACTCGGGAGCCTGAGGCAGAAGAATCACTTGAAACCAGGAGGCGAAAGTTGCAGTGAGCTGAGATGGCGCCATTGCACTCCAGCCTGAACAACAAGAGTGAAACTCTATCTGGAAAAAAAAAAAAAAATTGTAATATATAAATATGTAATTCTAAGTATTGATTTTTGAGGGATATGTAGAAAGTAAGTAAAATTTAAAATGAATGCACTTTTTATAAATGAAAGGAAAATTTAATTTTTACATGACTAGAATATACTATCTGTGAAAACAAAAATTAATATAATGACAAGTAATGGAAAAAATCACTACATATACACACATGTAATTGTGAACATAGATATAATTAATATATATATAAAATAGATAAATATACAGTAAATGGAATATAATGGTAAAATAAATATAGTTTGCAACTACTGCTACATCAGATATTTAAAAATTATCATTAATGCTAAGAGAAATTTCAATAATAATTTTGAAAGTTTAAATAATATGAGCATTCTTCTGTAACATGTGGCTTGCCAAAATAATTGAAGAACAATAACATAGATTGAAACAGCATAATAATTTAATAAATTGAATTTCAAATCATAATCCACTTTCCACTACCATCACTTCAAATAATGCAAGGCCACATGGTTTTATTGGTGTTACTAAACCTGAAACAATATAAAATTTCCAATATAATGTACACATCTTATGAAACAGAAAAGGAAAATTAAGAAAAGCTAAATGATTTTTTCACAGGCAAATGAAGCTATCATTCCCAAATCAGAAAATAACATTAAAGTAATACTAACTTATAAATATAGATATAAAAGACCTCAAATAAGTTATGTGAAAGCTGAATTCAGCCATGTATGCCTGTGCATATAGAGAAAGTGAAATAATTAATTTTAATTATAGCTTCACATGATACATTAATGGAAAACTTTTTAAAAAGTTTCAATAGATAAAGATAAATTATTCAATAAGGTGCTTCATTTTTTTTTTTTTTTTTTCTGAGCAAGTCTATTTCTCCTTCACAATTGAAGGAAAATTTCACAAGATACCAAATTCTAGGTTGATGGGTTTGTTGTTTGTTTTTCCTCTCAATACTTTAAAAGTTCTACTTGCTTTCATGACTTTTGGGGAGAAGTTGGATGCACTTCTTATCTTTGCTATTATATAGGTAATTCTTTTTATTTAAAACATTTCTTTTTGCCCATTCATTTTTTTTCAAATTTTTAAAAAATATCTTTGATCTTCTGCAACTAGAATATAATATACCTTGGTACAGTTTTTTATTGGATTGGCTTTTATCCTACTTGATATTCTCTGAGCTTCCTGGATCTGTGATTTGGTTTCTGACATTTATTTGAAAAATAATCTGTAACTATTGCTTCAAATATTGCTGTTTTCCATTTCTTTCATTCTTCTCCTTTCAGTATTTCCATTACATGTAAGTTACACATTTCATTGTTGTACCATTTTCCCTTGGATATTCTGATTTGTTGTTTTTTGGTCCTTTTGGAGGAAGTTTCTATTGAGACATCTTTAAGATCACAGATTCTTTCCTCATCCATGTCAAGTCTGCTAATAAATCTATTAGAGGCATTCTTTATTTCTGTTACAGTGTAGTTTTTAAATAATCTCTAGTATTTCTTACTTATTTTTTCTTAGAATTTTTTTCTCTCTACTGATATGGCCCATCTGTTCTTGCATACTTTTTACTTTATCTATTACAGCTTTTAGCATGATAATCATAATTGTTTTAAGTAAATTATATGTCTCATAATAACAGTACTTTTCATGTCTGATATGGGTTCTGATGTTTGCTCTATCTCTTCAAACTGTTTTTTGTATTTTAATATGTCTTATTTTTTGTTTGTCTGTTTCTTTTCATAGCCTGACATGATATCCTGTGTCAATAGTACCACTGTAAATTGGCTTTCAGTAATGTAATAAGAAGCTGTGGTGGGGAGAGAATGGAATATTGTAGTCCTATGATTAAGTCTCATTCTTTTAATGAGCCCGTGACTCTGGACTGTGAACTTCACAAATGCTTCTCAGTTTATTTTCCTTTTCATTTTCTTTGTTTTTCTATTTGCCCCCAGTTAGGTGGAACAGGATGATTACAGTGGAGTTGGATATTTCTCTTTCCCCAGCACAGCTAGGTTTTGATGAAACTCCAGCATGTTAGATTCTGGTTAAATAGTTTCTGGTGCACACTTTTTAAAGAAAAACATCATGCTTTAGTGTATTTCAAAATTGTTTATTTTACTTTCCCCTTGACAGAAGCCAGAAGTTATTTTCTCTAAAATTTACTTTAAGAAATCTGGTTAAGCTCCTGGAGGTAAAACAAAAATGTAGGGACCTCCTCATATTACCACCATTCTGAGGTTTATGGCTTTCAGACTTGTCTACACTGAGCCTCCAGCCATTCATCAATTACATTTTGGATTTTTCTACTTTGGCACTGTTTCCTGCAGAAGTTTCTGCTCATGGGATTCTGCTCTAATAAGTTGTGATTCTCTGTATTTGCCTATCTGTCTCTCCAATTTTGGGGTCAAGGGTTTACTTTATGACATCACTTACCTTATGAGTCTAAACATAGTTGCTCACTTTTCAGTTTTGTCAGCTTTATATGTGTTTGAATGGAGTGGGAATGGTGACTTCTATGCTCCTTACATGACATACCAGAAAGTAGAAGTCAAAACATTAGACAAACCTGAATTTAATCATAATTATAAGTGCTGATATGGTTTGGGTGTGTCCTCGGCTGAAATATCATCTTGAATTCAGCTCCCATAATCCCCACTTGTCATGGAGGGACCTAGTGGGAGGTAATTGAATTATGGGGGCATGTTTTTCCTATGCTGCTCTCATGACAGTGAATAAGTCTCACAAGATCTGCTGATTTCATAAAGGTCAGTTCTGGTGCATGCAGTCTCTTGCCTGCCACCATGTAAGACGTGCCTTTGCTCCTCCTTCACTTTTTTCCATGGTAGTGAGGCCTCCCCAGCCATGTGAAACTGTGAGTCCATTAAACCTCTTTTTCTTTATAAATTACTCAGTCTTGGGTATTTCTTCATAGCAGTATGAAAATGGACTAATACAATCAATTGGCAGTGGTAGACTGGGTTGCTGCTTATAAGGATACATGAAAATGTGGAAGTGACTTTTGACCTGGCCAGAAGACACAGGCTGAAACAGTTTGAAGGGCTCAAAAGAAGATAGAAAAACATAAGAAAGTTTGGAACTTCCTAGATACTTGGAGATCTCAGAAGAGAGAAGATGCAGGAAAGTTTGGAAATTCCTAGAGACTCAAATGGCTCTGATTGAAATGGTGATAGTGATATGGACAATGAAGTCTAGACTGAGGTAGTATCCAATGGTAATGAGAAATGTGTTGGGACCTGAAATAAAGCTGATTCTTGCTATGCTTTAGTAAAGAGATTGGCAGCATTTTGATCTGTGGATCTTTGAACTCAAGAGAGATAATTTAAGGTATCTGGTGAAAGAAATTTCTAAGCAGCAAAGCATTCAAGAGGTAACTTGGGTGCTCTTGAAAGCACTCAGTGTTATTCATTCAAAAAGAGATTGTTTAGAAATGGAATTCATGTTTAAAAGGGATGTAGAGCATAAAAGTTTAGAAAATTTGCAGCCTGGCAATGCATTAGATAAGAAAAAAACATTTTTCTGGGAAGAAATTCAAGCCACCTGCAAAAATGTGCATAAATAACAAGGAGTCAAATGTTCGTTGCCAAGACAATGGGGAAAATGTCTCCAGGACATGTCAGAAGTCTTCAAGGCGGCCCTTCCCATCACAGCCATCACAGGCCTGGAGACCTAGAAGGGAAAAATGGTTTTATGGGCCAGGCTCAAGCACTTGCTCTTTCATGCAGTCTCAGGACATGGTGCCTGTGTCTCAGCCATGGCTGAAAAAGGTTAATGTACAGTTCAGGCTATTGCTTCAGAGGGTGCAATCCCCAAACCTTGGCAGCTTACACATGGTGTTGGGCCAGCAGTTGCACAGAAGTCAAGAATTGAGATTTGGGAACCTCTGCCTAGATTTCAGAGGATATATGGAAATCCCTGAATGTCCAGGCAGAAGTGTGCTGCAGGAGCAAAGACCTCATGCAGAACCTCTGCTAAGGCCATGCAGAAGGGAAATATGGGTCACTGCCTAGTGGAGCTGTGAGAAGGGCCACCATTCTCCAGATCCCAGAATGGTAGATCCACTGACAGCTTTCACTGTGAGGAAAAGCCACAGGCACTCAACAGTAGCACGTGAAAGCAGCTAGGAGGGGGGCTGTGTTTTGCAAAGCCACAGGGGTGGAAATGCCCAAGGCCATGGGAGCCTACCTCTTGCTTCTGTGTAACTGAATGAGTGACACAGAGTTGAAGAAGATCATTTTAGAAATATAAGGTTTAGTGACTGCCCTATTGGATTTCAAACTCATATGTGATCTGTAGACCCTTGTTTTTGCCAATTTCCATCATTTGGAATGTGTGTGTTTACTGAATGCCTGTACCGCTATTTGTATTTAGGAAGGAAGGAACTTTGTTTTTATTGTACAGGCTCATAGGCGGACGGGACTTACCTTGTCTCAGATGAGACTTTGAACTTGAACTTTTGATTAATGCTGAAATGAGTTAAGATTTTAGCGGACTGTTGGAAGGGCACAATTGTGTTTTGAATTATGAGGACATGAGATTTGGGAGAGGTCAGTGGTGGAATTATATGGTTTGGCTGTGTCCACCTAAATCTCATTTTGAACTGTAAGCTCCCATAATCCTCACATGTTGTGGAAGCGGGCTGGTGGGAGGTAATTGAATCATGGGGGCAGGTTTTTTCCGTGCTGTCCTCATGACAGTGAATAAGTCTTACAAGAGCCAATGGTTTTATAAAGAGCAGTTTCCCAGTGAATAAGTCTTACAAGAGCCAATGTTTTTATAAAGACTGTCTTGTCTGTTGTCATGTAAGATGTGCCTTTGCTCTTCCTTCAACTTCTGCCATGATTGTGAGGCCTCCCTAGCCATGTGAAACTGTGAGCCCATTAAACCTTTTTGTCTTTGTAAATTACCCAGCTTCTGGTATTTCTTCATAGCAGTATGAAAATGGGCCCGGCACGGTGGCTCAAGCCTGTAATCCCAGCACTTTGGGAGGCCGAGACGGGTGGATCACGAGGTCAGGAGATCAAGACCATCCTGGCTAACACGGTGAAACCCCTTCTCTACTAAAAAATACAAAAAAACTAGCCAGGCAAGGTGGCGGGTGCCTGTAGTCCCAGCTACTCGGGAGGCTGAGGCAGGAGAATGACGTGAACCTGGGAGGCAGAGCTTGCAGTGAGCTGAGATCCGGCCACTGCACTCCAGCCTGGGAGACAGAGCGAGACTCCATCTCAAAAAAAAAAAAAAAAAGAAAAGAAAAGAAAATGGTCTAATACAACTGCTGTCCAGGGATATAAGTGAATCTGTTAAAACCTGCCTAAAACATATTAATTCACATATGCACTGAAGTGAGGAAAAGTGTTTCCTACCAATGTCCTAATTAGTTTTATTTTCTTCCTTTTATTGACAGATAAAATTATATGTATTTTTCCTTACAACATGATGTTTTGAAGTATGTATAAATTGTGAAGTGAATAAATCTAGCTATTTATGGTACAACATGTTGATGATTGCCAATAAAAATATTTTGTATTCTGGATTAAATATTATACTAGAAATTGTACCTGATATATTGTCAGAAAAATGAATGAATAGATGAAGTAGAGAAATATAAATTGATAGAGTCAGGATTGTCCATATTTGTAGTTAGAGAATATTGTCATGAAAATCTAAGTGAATCTATAGGTAGAGTTTAATAATTAACAAGATAAATTTTCATAATTACTTGCTTGAAGATCAGCACAAAATAATGCATGGTGTGTATACATCCTTAACAATAAATTATTATTTACAAATGTCACACCATCTAAATTTTAGCAAAGACCAATAATTGTTTATAAATACTGAGTTCTTTCTATATTGGCAAGTGATAATCTAAGCAATTTACATTTATTAACTCATTTAATCATCACAGAAAACTTATAAGTCAATATGTTTGTTATTTCTATGTTATAGGATTTTACAAATGAGGATTCTACTGTTCAGTGATTGTAAGTTTTTAAGGTTAAACATAAAGTGCTGGTATTAGGATTTGAACACAGACATTCTGTATAGATCCAGAAACTTTACTTTTGATTTCACTACCTTAGTATAAAGCTAAAAGATGAAACTTGACAAAAAATTACATTACTTTATTGAATAATTTTTAAAATGAATACAAATAGTATCTTATTATAGAAAGAGTGTTTTAACATTTTAATCAAACATTTAATATAAATTCAAATTAAATGGAATTTCATGCAACTTTTAGAAGCCACATGGCAGAATGGTAGAAAAAAATAATCAAGATGATTTTTTAAGGTGGAGAAAAAGATGGTGGAACTTGATTCATAAGGAATACTATACAGTTATAGCATTTAAGTCTAATAATACTAAAACAGGGATACACACTTCAACTATTAGAATAAAATTAATACAGTGCAACAAATTAACACATATATGGAAATTTGATTCATTTCCAAAGCAACATTACTTATTATAAATTAGTGGATGAGTTTTGATTAATTATGCTGAGACAACTAGTTTTCCTTATTTTTAAAAAAACTGAGTTTCCCTACGTCACATCAAACTCAACTATAAATTCTACTTTAATGAAGAAACTGCAAAGAAAAGAAGTAATATTAGAAGAAAATATATGAGAATACCTTTTGACTCTGAGATGGCAAGAATTTTTTGGGCATATCCTAAAGGATCCCAATTTATTTTTTTAATTTTTAGATGTTTGCTTTGTTTGACAAGGTCTTGATCTGCTACCCAAGTTGAAATGCGGAGGTGCCATCATAGCTCACTGCAGCCTCCAACTCCTGAGCTCAAACAATCCTCCCACTTCAGCTTCCTGTGTAGGTGGGATTACAGGCATGCACCACCATGCCCTACTAAATATTTTATTTTTTATTTTTGGTAGAGATGGGGGCTTGTTATATTGTCCAGGCTGGTCTTAAACTCTTGCCTTCAAGCAATTCTCCTGCTAGGCAGAATCTGAGTTTTTTAAAGTTATAAACATATTTAGAAACAGTAAATTATTCTGCATAATAAAAGGTCCCATAAATAGAATTAAATGCAAAACACAATTTCAGTGCACTCTTTACAATATGATTACTACAATAAAAACACATTACTCAGAATATTAAAGACCTCTTATAAATAAGGAAAAAATAATAAAATGATCAAACATATAGTGGATTCTCAGCTACATCTCAGAAGAAGAAATTCAATGCAATTACAACATGAATGTTTATTTCAGAAGTATTTAGGGAAATATATTTTAAAAACAATAAATTGTCACTTAACATCTATTATATAGACAAAACTAAAATCTGACAGTAACAAAAAGAAACAAAAGGAATGTGTAGTGTTGGACACTGATACAACTGCCTTCCAAAAATCTGATAAAGTCTAAAAATGTTTAAGGAAAAAAGAAAGTTGAATGAAGAATAAAATGTCACACACAGCAGGATGCTATTTCCGTAACAGTGAAAAACACACAACACAGTACTATGCATTTTATAGATGCAGAAATATGTATTAAACTTATGAAAACATACACAGAAAGATAAACATAAAATTAATGATGGTATTTATTACCATGGAGAAATGGAATTACATGGGCAGTCTACCCAGTAAGCTTCAACACCAACTGTAATACTGATGTGAAGATGTGACAAAATTGAAGGTGGCGAGAAAATAAGTCTTCATTATCTTGATCTTTATACATCAATTCATGTTATAATATTTATTAAATATTAATACATTTAGCAGATAGCCGTTATTTTATTGATTCAACAAAAATGATTGAGTTCTCAATTTGTCCCAGTTATGTTTTAAGTTCTAGAGGTACAAGTATGTAAAACAGTCACTGTTTGCTCAGTACAGTAGTGTGTATAGTTCGGGGGAGTACAGAATGGTGTTGGGTGTGTGGGACGGGTAAGGAGACAGACTTAATAACATAACAAACATGTGCTATGTTGGATGGTCAGTGAAAAGAAAACACAGAACAGAAATAAGGAGATAGAATGTAATGAAAAGTATTGCAGACAGTGTTCAGAAAAGATCTGGTTGGTAAGATGACTTTACATAAATAAAGAGAAGATTAAAGGGGAGTTCTGGGAAGATAGTTTAGATGAAGAAAACAGCAATTACATTGCAATTGCAATGGTTCTGAGAAGGATACGTTAGAAGAATTAATGAAAAGTATTGCAGACACTGTTCAGAGAAGATCTTTTTGGTAAGATGACTTTACATAAGTGAAGAGAAGATTAAAGGGGAGTCTTGGGAAAATAGTTTAGATGAAGAAAACAGCAATTACATTCCAATTGCAATGGTTCTGAGAAGGATACATTAGAAGTATTCAAAAAACAGGAATTCAAAAAGGGAGGGTATGGCTTTAATGATTACATGCCACATTTTAGAAATTATACGCTAAATGTAAAATCATCATTATTTTTGAACAAACACGAGCATATATTAATTTCTGTAAAAAATTAATAATAGGATTATAAGATACACAGTTTATTTTTAATCACAAGGACTTTTACTTTGTGAAACAATTTTGTATTTTGTTTTCTTCAAATCTAAATAAGATGTGTTTTAATGTATTTTCACTGTATTTTTATGTGATATATAAATTGACAAAAGTTTAAAAACAAATGTAGTATTGAATTTAGTATATTAAATGTCCATTAGAGGTTTTATATAAAAATTTAATTAATATGTACAGAAAATGCTAATGAAAATTTAACAAAAATCAGTTTATGTGCAGGTACTTTAATAAAATAGAGTGGTGCTGAATTTATATTTTATTTTTTATGTAAATATATTCTACTTCACACTTGTTTTTCAGAAGATGAAGTATGCTTCAAGCACATGCAGCAGCATCAAGAACGGTGTCCAGGAAAGACTGCTATTGAGATGTAAATGAACACTGAACTCATTTGATAACTTAGGGATCTGAAGAGCTACAAATTTTGAAGAAAGTGAGAACTGTACTATGAGCACTGAGAAACAAAGATGGGATGGAATAAAACAAAAGATTAAAATTTTAAAATGACACTGTACAACATCAAAATATCTAACTGATAAAGGCAATTTAGCATGAGGCTTATGCAGACAACTTTACTGACCTTAGATATTCGTTCTCTTTTTTTTTAAATGAGAAATATATAAATCTCTTTGTCAGGAGCATGAGAATTTCCAAGAATTGCTCTCGATCTCTCCCTTTCTCAAGAGAAAGCTCTCTGTCTCTCTCTCTCTCTCTCTCTCTCTCTCTCTCTCTCTCCACATACACACACACACACACACACACACACACACACACAACACACATAATGTAAAATATTTTTAAACAGTGTTTTTCTCTTTTGTCTGTATCCTGTTTCCATGAATGATGAATTGTGGAACAAAGTCCTTGGCATTAAATAGACCTGTGTTTAATTATTGACTCTATTGTAATTAGAAATATTTTAATGTAAGTACATTGTATTTCTGTGGCTGCCACAACAATTACAATTAATTTTCTAACAAAGTACCACAAACCAAAATGTATTGCTTCATCATTTTGCAGACCATACATCTGAAATTTTTATCAATGGACTATAATCAAATTATGTGCAAGACCACTTTCTCTGAAGTCTCTATGAGAGAATCCATCCTTCTTTTGTTCCAGATTGTACTGGCTGCTGCAATCCTTGGCTTCCAGCTGCATCATTCAATCTCTGTCTCTGTCTTCACATTACCTTCCCCTCTCCTGTCTGTGTCTGTTTAATCTCCCTCTGCCTCTCTCTTATAGGAAACTTGTGACTGCATTTAGGGCTCACCTGGATAATCCAGGATAAATCTCTTTATCTCAATTATTAATGATATCTGCAAAGACCCACTTTTCATTATAAGGTAATATTTACAGGTTCTAGTAATTAGGGCATGATATTGTTGAGGAGCTATTATTCTGCCTACCATAGCAAGTAAGAAAAAAAAAATTCACTCAAACTGGTAAAAGCAAGACAACAAAAGGTACCAAATATTTCAAATACACTAAAATGGGGGAAAAAAAATTCCTAACTTTGTTTTTAAGTTCCAGGGTACATGTGCAGGATATGCAAGTTTGTTACATAGGTAAACATATGCCATGGTGGTTTGCTGCACAGATCAACCCATCACCTAGGTATTAAGCCCAGCACCCATTAGGTGTTCTTCCTGATCTTATAGAGTACAAAGGAAGAGTGGCTCCAGACGAAGTGGATCACAGGCCAGTAGCATCATCAGAGTGGCAACTCTATGTGGAGGTGGTTCTCTCTCCTCTGCTTTGCCAGGTGAGAAAACATTCTCAGGTTTGCTTCATTTTTAATAAAACAACAAATAACCAAAAAATCAAATATGCTGAAAGAACTCTCAACCACTTAACACAGCCATGTTTTTTGCCTCAATCTTATTGGGGAAAATGTTTAGACCAGAATAAAACAATGTGATCAGTGGAAGCCTGGCTTAAGTCATTAGGTTTTCTGTTGTTATCAGAGGTAGGTTAATTATACATAAATTACATAGCCCAAAACAGGAGAGATCAACATGGCTTACAGCAAAACCCCTATATAAACAGTAGGAGAACAGTGTTAAAAAGTGGGTTGCTGCTGTAATAAATACCAAAAATGTAGAGGCAGCTTTGAAACTGGGTAATAGGTAGCAGTTGGAAGAGTTTTGAATTGCATGATTGAAAAAAAAAGAGAAAAAAAAAAAGTTTACGTTGCTGTGCATGGACTGTTAAGGGTGAGTCTGTTGAATGCCAAGAAGGAAAAGAGAAGAGCCTCAATCTTCTTAGACAATACCTAAGTATCTTTGAATGGAATGTTAGTAGAAATATGGATGGTAATAGCCATTCTGATGAAGGCTTTGACAAAAATTAGGAACATGTTATTGGAAACTATAAAAAAGGTCAACCTTGTGATAAAGTGGCAAAGATCTTGGCTGAATTGTTTTTCTATTCTAGCATGTTGTGGGAGGTAGAGCTTGTAAGTGATGAAATTAGATGTTTGGCAGAGAAAATTTCTATGCAAACTGTTGTATAGAATGGCCTGACTTCTCACACTGTGCATAGTATAATGTAAGAAGAGAGAAATGACATAAAATGAAATTGTTAACCAGAAAGTAAGTAGAACTTAAAGCTTTGAAAAATTCTTAGCATATCATTATTGTAAAGAATGAGAAAGCTGGTTTGTGAGAGAACACTAAGGGTGTGGCCAAACAGTCATTTGCTAAAGGGAATAGTCAGCCATCTCAACAAGAGCCTCTGGGGTTATTTATCAAAGACATGGGGGAAATTAGTGTGGATTAGCCATCTCAACAAAAGCTAGGAACAATGGAAGATTGCAAAGGAGACGCCAACCAGCCCTGCAGGACCTAGGTGCATGCTGCATCACAGGATCCACTCCCAGAACTCAGGAGCTGCACTTCTTGGTCACCCTAAGTATAGCTTCAATGAGTCCAGGTATGGCATAAGCAACAGTGGTTATATCTCTAGGGTATATAGGCAGCAAATTTGGCAGAGTCCCTATGGTGCCTTGCACCTGTGTGTGCAAGGCATGAGCCCTGGGAGCATGTTTGCCTCCACCTAGATTTAGAGAGATAGAACCAGTCTTCTGGGGAACCATGGGGGTGGGGCACAGACAGAGAGCCATTCGGGGGTCATGTAGCCAAGCTATGAAGGCGGGGCACTCAAAGTCATGACAATAAGAATGCCCAGAGTCTTGGGGACACAACCCCTGCCTGGCTAAGCTATGGGACCAGGATCCCAACCCAGTGGGTCTGGTAGGTAGGTGGGACCTCCACACCAATAATTTCAGAAAGTTGGTGTTGTAGGGCAGAGCATTAAGCCAAAAAGGATTGGTCTTTAGCCTTAAGGTCTAATGAAATTTGCCTTATTGGGTTTTAGACTTGCTTCAGATCTGTCTCTCCTTTCTTTTTTTTTTCCTTTTTTTTTCTTCTTTTTTTCTCTTTTGGAATAATAATGTCTTTGCTATGCCTGTCATTATTGTATTCTGGAAGCATATAACTTGTTTGATTTCACAGGTTCACAAATGGAGAAGAAGTTGCCTCAGGATGAATCATATGTTGAGTCTTAGCCATATCTAATTTAACTGACATTCAGATAAGGCTTAGACTTTTGAGTTGAGGGTATGTGAGCAGAACTTGAATGGGGGCAGAAGGTGGTATAGAGACAGAATGCTACAGACTGAATGTTTGTATCCCAATCCCCACCTTCCATGTTCATATGTTGAACCCTAATCTCCAATGTCATGGTATCTGGAGGTGTCCCTTTAGGAAGTGATTAGCTTATGAAGGTAGAACCTTCATGAGTAGCAACGGTGTCCTTTTAAAAAGAGATTTCCTTGGAGCTCATTTTCCCCTTGTGCTATGTGAAGACACAGGGAAAAGACAGCTATCTATGAACCAGGAAATGAGACCTCAGCAGATACTGAATCCACCAGCAGCACCTTAATCTGGGACGTCCCAGCCTCTAAACTGTGACAAATTATTATTATTTTTTAAAAAGACTACCTAGTCTATGTTATAACAACCAAAGCAGATTAAGATAGCTGCCACTCATTATAGTAGCTCAGTGATCTCGTCATTAATCCATTAAGCTTTAGTTTCTTCTTCTGTTGTGTGATATATTAAATCATTGACCCATCTTCACTTGTAATTCATCTGTCAGGAAGAGTATCATTACGTCCCTATTATAGGACAACTGTTCCTCAAAATAATTGATGAAGTATCCAAAATAAACTGACAAGAAATAAATTTTCTATACAGAAAGAAAAACTACATTATATATTAGTTGTTATTCTCCAATATTCATACATATACGTAATTAAATTCACTTTCTGACTAAAAATTTAAAAAAGAACTAGAATCTTGTCCAGCTGACCAATAGACTTGGAATAGCTTGTAGCTACTTCTATAAGTAGCTTTTGAAATTTAACTATAATTTAGTCAGCTGAGCTTCTGGAGATACCTTGGGCTATAAACAGGAACATAATTATCCTCCCTCTTGATTTCAGATGCAATATTCAACAAGCCCTGTTCCCTTCATATTTGTGCTACAGAATTTGAAGTGTGCCTCAAGTAATTTTCAAAGGCATAATGTATGATATAAATAAAGAGAATAATATAAAGATGTAAACAAACACAACAACTCTTTTTATTTCTTAGGGTAGTGAGTAATGATTATTAAACTTTGTTTTTGAAAAAAGGTTTTTCTAATGTTTCCACAATTATTTTTAAATATAAGTAGGGGTTGGGTGCTGACGAGTTGATGGGTGCAGCACACCAACATGGCACAAG
This sequence comes from Theropithecus gelada, assembly GCF_003255815.1. Classification (NCBI taxonomy): domain Eukaryota; kingdom Metazoa; phylum Chordata; class Mammalia; order Primates; family Cercopithecidae; genus Theropithecus; species Theropithecus gelada. The sequence continues at coordinate 175,098,523 of NC_037668.1, read as the reverse complement.
TATACATATGTAACAAACCTGCACGTTGTGTACATGTACCCTAGAACTTAAAGTATAATAAAAGGAAAAAACTATATATATAATTAGGGGTATGAATTATTAATTATAGGAATGTTAATTATTTCATAATTTAAACACAACAAACTATTAATTCATTCAAAAACACATTGAATGATACTGTGTGCTAGGCCCTGTGCTAAATGCTAGAGAAAAGAAAAAGTTTTCTGATTTTTGGCTACATAGTTACTTCAGTTAGGATGGCTACATAGCTCTACCTCAGAAACTAATTAAAACAGAGTTGAGGCCCAGCGCGGTAGCTAACGCCTGTAATCCCAGCACTTTGGGAGGCCAAGGCGGGCAAATAATGAGGTCAGTAGATCGACACCATCCTGGCTAACACGGTGAAACCCCGTCTCCACTAAAAATACAAAAAACTAGCCGGGCAAGGTGGCGGGCGCCTGTAGTCCCAACTACTCGGGAGGCTGAAGCAGGAGAATGGCGTGAACCCGGGAGGTGGAGCTTGCAGTGAGCTGAGATCCTGCCAGTGCACTCTAGTCTGGGCAACAGAGCGAGATGCCACTGTCTCAAAAAACAAAAAACATAGCTGAATATGAGCCTACAGGAAACAATATTCATTGAGATTGGAAAAAGGGATTTGATACATTTTGTTTATACAAATATCAGGAATATTTAAACAGATTGAATGAAGACAACAATGATAAATTAATATCTTTCCTGAAATATAACAGTTTATAATTTTATGATATAAGAAGTAAATGCTAATGACAATTAGTATTTACTAATTATATTTTAAGTCTTAACTGATTCAACAAGGCAATATGGTTGTAATATTGACATTCCTATTTTCCGAATGTAAAAACTGATGAACAGAACAGCTAAGGAAATTGTCCATGGTCACACAATCAGGAAGAGGATACACTTTGAATACAAACTCCAAAAGTTAAATCTTACAGTTCTTATTTTATCATTCTGGTGTATTCCTTGTACATTAGGGTTTTATGAGAGGCACATAATAGTTATGAGTAATGTGAAACTAGCAACTTATTACAGGGAAAGTTATACTTTACATTTTAGGCAGTGGAGGAGTTGGTAAATAATTCTATTGAAGACTTTAGGTATGACTGTTACATCTGATACTGGGCCTTAAGTTTTGGAGATCAATTGAGGTCATTAGAGGGAATGAAAATTTGGATGTGAAGGAGGTGAAGGTCAGGACAAACTGGAATCCAGGAGAATACATTGGGATCCACATCAGTCTCTCATTGCCTCCAACCTTCAGAAGTTAGGGTTATTTACCATGGATCTCCTCATGTTTTGCACTTAGGATTCAGATAATTTGAAGGTGGAGATATGGTGAGAGCCAGAAGAGCTGAGTGGCCAGTCGCTGCTGGTACCAACAAAGTAAGCCAGCACTTCTGCAAGTGTATGAGAGTTTCAACAGTGCTTGGGATTCTACATCAACCTTGAAAGCATAATGGTGGTCACTTCACTTTTATCTCTTACATTTCACCATACAACCGACAATTAATATAGATCCTGGAGAAAACTCAATGATAACACTTTTTTATAAGAAATAAAAAATAAGTATAAACCACACTGGACATTTTTGAATTATTTTTATCAGAAGCCCTAAATCAAAGCAGAATATTAGCATTTGAAAGCTAGTGTTCTACAAGGCTTCAGGGAACAGCAATCTAGCACTCTTGAGAAGGAAATAATAAACCATTGACAGAGTGAGTCACCTTCTTAGCCACCTTCATTAAATAGTGCTCTTTTACTATTATATTTGGCCATGGTCCTGGAAGAAGACTAGCAATAGTCATATGGTCATATCTAAACTTTCAGGTTGGATCAAAATCAAATTTGTTTAAGAGAAGTAGCCCCATATTTAGTTGCTTCACTAAACCGAAGATACTATGAAGAAAATGTTCTAGAGCATTGGGATCTAAGATCACAGTACTGGTATTTTAAAAGTTGATTGGCCAGACTTCCTTTTTAAATATGAAACAACTGTTCTAGCATACACAAGGAGGACAGTTAGGGAAATTTTTAAAAAATCATATCTAAAACTCATTATAGCAAACTAAAATATCTTCACTTTGACTAATGTTAAAATAGTCAGGAAATGCAAGAGAACCAAAGAAAGAAGACTTAAATGCTAACTTACATCTGAGAAATCTCAAGAAATATGTTTTAGAAGGTATAAAATGAGAAGTACTACCTAAAAATGATCATATTTTCCAAAACCTTGAGAAGTCATCATCTCTCTGCTTTTCTAACTTTTTTTTTTTTTTTTTTTTGAGATGGAGTCTCGCTCTGTTGCCCAGGCTGGAGTGCAGTGGCCGGATCTCAGCTCACTGCAAGCTCCGCCTCCCAGGTTTACGCCATTCTCCTGCCTCAGCCTCCCGAGTAGCTGGGACTACAGGCACCCGCCACCTCTCCCGGCTAGTTTTTTGTATTTTTTTTTTAGTAGAGATGGGGTTTCACTGGGTTAGCCAAGATGGTCTCGATCTCCTGACCTCGTGATCCGCCCGTCTCGGCCTCCCAAAGTGCTGGGATTACAGGCTTGAGCCACCGCGCCCGGCCTGTTTGTCTAACTTTTTATCTGTGTTCTCTTTGTTTTCTAGCGTGTGCTCACTGCCTAGCCCCAAAGACAGTCAATGCTTTAGAATTCTGTTATGGCAGCACCCCAATTCTATTTAGCAATTTACATTTTTATTACAGATTGCTGAATAGTAAACCACCACAACACCTAGTGGTCTAAAACAAAATGATTTACTCATTTTTATACTTCTTTGGTTTGGTCGGGCTCACCTGGGAAGTTTTCTGCTCCACATGTTGCCTAATGGGGTCACCCATATGTTTGCATTCATCTGGAAGACCAGTTGGGACTGACCATTAACTCAGTTCTATTCTAAATAATCTCTGCATGCAATAATCTAGAATTCTTCATGCATCAGGAATTCAAGAGAGTGAAAACAGAACCTGTCAGTCTTTTTAGTGCCCTCTGACAAATGGTCACTTCCATAATATTTTGCTGGTTAAAGAAACTCATAAGACCAAACTAAATTTAAGGAGAGGTGAAGCATACTCCCCTTCTTAAAAGGGGGAACAGAATGTACATACAAATATGGAAAGTGTATTAGGGTTCTCCAGCAAAACAGAAGTGTGCATATATTGATATATTGAAAAAAGATTAAGTATAAAGGACTGACTCACATTGTTATGAAAGCTAAGAAGTCCCACACTTGGCCAGGCATGGTGATTCACACCTGTAATCTCAGTACTTTGGGAGGCTGAGGCAGGTGAATCATGAGTTCAGGAGTTCGAGACCAGCCTGGCCAAGATGGTGAAACCTCGTCTCTACTAAAAATACAAGAATTAGCTGGGTGTGGTGGCAGGTGCCTGTAATCTCAGCTACTCGGGAGGCTTAAGCAGGAGAATCACTTGAACCCAGGAGGCGGAGGTTGCAGTGAGCCAATATCTATGTCATAGATATACATTTATTGAAAATCAAATTCTTGACTGAAAAATAAGTTTTGAAAACATTTTTTAAACTTTATTCATATTCATATATATATATATAAAGCAGAGTTTATTAAGGACTATTAAACTCACATGATCGCAAGGTCCCACAATAGGCTGTCTGCAAGCTGAGGAGCAAGGAAGCCAGTTCCATTCCCAAAGCTGAAGAACTTGATGTTTGATGTTCGAGGGCAGGAAGCCCCCGGTGCAGGAGAAAGATGTAGGCTGGGTGGGTAAGCCACTCTGGCCTCTTCACATTTTCTGCCTCCTTATATTCCAGCTGCACTGGCAGCTGATTAGATGGTGCCTACCCAGATTAAGGGTAGGTCTTCCTTTCCCATTCACTGACTCAAATGTTAATCTCCTTTGGCAGCACCCTCACAGACACACCCAAGATCAATATTTTGCATCTTTCAATCCAATCAAGTTGACACTCAGTATTAACCATCACAATTTATTAAAAATCATTTGCAACTTTAATGGTTATAATTGCCTTTGGGTAAATGAAATTATATATTTTAAAAAAAAATTTGCTTTACATATTATATATATTATTATTATTATTTTATTTTTTTTTTTGATAGAGTCTTGCTCTGTCGCCCAGGCTCGAGTTCAGTGGTGCGATCTCAGCTCACTGCGAGCTCTGCCTCCTGAGTTCACGCCATTCTGCCTCAGCCTCCAGAGTAGCTGGGACTACAGGCACTTGCCACCACGTCTGGCTAATTTTTTTTGAATTTTTAGTAGAGATGGAGTTTCACCGTATTAGCCAGGATGATCTCGAGCTCCTGACCTCGTGATTAGCCCGTCTTGGCCTCCCACAGTGCTGGGATTACAGGCATGAGCCGCCGCACCCGGCCCTTATATATTATTCTTAAATATGCATTGCTTCTTTTATAACAAAACTTTAGTACCTCTATTTATCTTTCTTTATAATTTTCACTCATAATTTTACTTGATAAAGATAAAGAAGGCAGATCAGACTCAGTCTGTAATTCCAACACTTTGAGAGGCCAAGGCAGGTGGATCACTTGAGGTCAGGAGTTTGAAGCCAGACTGATCAACTTGGCAAAACCCTGTCTTTACTACAAATACAAAAATTAGCTGGGCATGGTGTTGTGTACCTGAAATTCCAGCTACTCAGGAGGCTGAGGCAGGAGAATTGCTTGAACGTGGGGGCGGAGGTTGCAGTAAGTCAAGATCACACCACTGCACTCCAGCCTGGGTGAGAAAGTGAGACTCCAACTCAAAAAGAAAAAAAAAAAAAGAAAAAGAAGAAAAGATAAAGGAGGTATCTGAAGTATGCTAAAACTATCAATGCCTGAAAGAAAAATATTCAAAAAGTCATAATCTTGAGGATGATAATAATAATGAGTATAATTATCTAAGTTATCTATCACATAAATGACAGATAGTTTTAAAATAATGAAATAAGAATTTTCTTGTATCTTCAAGTAATTTGTGTGAATGCTATCTGACAGTCATACCCTTAATTACTAAAATACATAATCTGCCCTGTTCCTAAAGAAAGCTTTCTATTTATCTTGGACACAGCCTCCATCAGAACCAAATAAAGTAGTTATCAATTGGATTCTTACAAAGTGATGGTTGCTTACAACTGAAGTATATGTCTTGATGGGCTAAAAATGCCATACCACCTGATTTGGTTTAGCTTTGTGTCCCCACCCAAATCTCTTGTTGAGTTGTAATTTCCAATATTGGGGAAGGAACCTGTTGGAGACTGATTGGATCATAGGAATGGACTTCCCCCGTGCTGTTCTCATGATAGTGAGTGAGCTATTATGAGATCTGATGGCATAAAACTGTGTGGCACTACCCCCTTCACTGTCTTTCAGTTCCGCCACCATTTGAAGAAGGTAGTTGCTTCCCCTTCACCCTTCTATGATTGTAAGTTTCCTGAGGCCTTCCTGTACAGCCTGCAGAACTGAGTAAATTAAATCTCTTTCTTTCATAAATTACCCAGCCTCAGGTAGTTCTTTATAGCAATGTGAGCACAGACTAATACAAAATATCAATATCGGGAGTGGAGCATTGCCATAGACACCTGAAAATGTGGAAGCAACTTTGGAACTGGGTAACAGTTTAGGGCAGAGTTTGGAACAGTTTCGAGGACTCAGGAGAAAACAAGAAGTTGAGGGAAAGTTAGAAACTTCCCAGAGATTTTCTGAATGGTTTTGACCAAATGCTGATAGTGATATGGGCAATGTAGTGCAGGCTGAGATGGTCTCTGGTAGAGATGAGGAGTCTATTGGGAATTGAAGTAAAGGTCACTGTTGCTATGCTTTAGCAGTGAGACTGGCAGCATTGTGCCCCAGTTCTAAAGATCTGTGGAACTTTTAACTTGAGAGAAATGATTTATAATATCTGGCAGAAGAAACTGCAAAACAGCAAAGCCTTCAAGAAATAACCTGACTGATTATGAAAATGTATGCTCATATATGTGAACAAAAAGATCATCTGAAACTGGAATTTATGTTTAAAGGGGAAGCAGAACTTTAAAATTTGAAAAATTTGCAGCCCAGCCATATTGTTGAAAAGAAAAACCTATATTCTGTGGAGAAATTCAAGCCAGCTGCAACAATTTTCGTAAGTAAAAAGGAGCCAAATGTTAATAGCCAAGACAATGGGGAAAATGTCCCTAGAGCATTTCAGAGACTTTCACAGCAACCCTTCCCATCACAGGCTTGGAGGCCTAAGAGGAAACATGGTTTTGTTGGCCAGGCCCAGAGCCCTGCTGCTCTGTGTGGCCTTGGGACATGGCACTTTTCACTCCAGCTGCTCTATCTCCTTGGCTAAAAGTGTCCTAGGTGTAGCTTGGGACACTGCTTCAAAAAGTGAAAGCCCCAAGCCTTGGCACCTTCCACCTGATGTTGGACCTGCTGCAGTTACATAGAAGGCAAGAGTTTAAGCTTGGGAACCTCTGCCTAGATTTCAGAGGATGTGTGGGAATGTCTGGATTTCCAGGCAGAAATATGCTGAAGGGGTGAAATCCTCATGGAAAACATCTACTAGGGTAGTGCAGAAGGGAAATGTGGAGTTGGAGCCCTGCCCTCACACAGAGTCCCCACTGGGTCACTATGTAGTGGAGCTGTGAGAAGAGGGCCACTGTCCTCCAGGCAGAAAGGGAGATCCACTGACACTTGCACCATATGCCTGGAATAGTTGTAGGCATTCATCACCAGCCTATGAAACAACTGCAGAGTCTATATCCTGCTGAGCCACAGGGACAGAGCTTCCTGAGGACTTTGGAGCCCACCTTTTGCATCATCATGTCCTAGATGTGAGACATGGAGTCAAAGGAGATAATTTTGGAGTTTTCAGATTTAATGACTGTCCTCAGGATTTCATATTTGCATGGGGCCTCTAGTCCCTTCGTTTTAAACAATTTCTCCCTTTTAGAATGGGAGCATTTACCCAAGGCATGTACCATCACCCCCACCATTGTATCTTGGAAGTAACTAACTCGTTTTTGATTTTACAGTCTCCTAGGTGGAAAGGACTTGCCTTGTCTCAGATGAAACTTTGGACTTGGACTTTTGAGTTAATATTAGAATGAGTTAAGACTTTGGGGAACTGTTGTGAAGGAAAGATTGGTTTTGGAATATGAGAAGGACATGAGATGGGAGTGACTGGGGGTGGAATGAAATAGTTTGACTCTGTGTCCCCACCTAAATCTAATCGAACTATAATTCCCAGTGTTGAGGAAGGGACCTACTAGAAGGTGACTGGATCATGGGGGTGGATTTTCCCCATGCTGTTCTTGTGATAGTGAGTTCTCACAAGATATGATGGTTTAAAAGTGTGTGGCACTCCCCCACTTGCTCTCTCTCAATCTCTCTCTCTCTCTCTCTCCTGCCACCATGTGAAGAAGGTACTTGCTTCTCCTTTGCCCTTATATGATCATTGTAAGTTTCCTGAGGACTTCCAGCCATGCTTCCTGTACACCCTGCAGAACTCTGAGTCAATGAAGCCTCTTTTCTTCATAAATTATCTCGTTTCAGGTAGTTCTTTATAGCAATGTGAGAATGGACTAATACACCACCATGAGGAATTAAAATTAGACATGCAGTAATAAAAATAAGTCAAATCTATGGAGTCCCTTATATTTTGGAAAATCTGCATCATTCTCTGTAACTTACATAAAATTAAATGGTCTTAACAGTAAATAACTATGTCCAAGTAGAGCTTCAAGTGCCAGCTTTATCTGAGTTTAAAGTGTATGCTTTTTGCAATATGCTATGCAGCTTCTAAATATTCCTTAGCTGTAAAATGTACAAAATACAGCATAATTTATACTTGTTTTGAATTTTTTTAAGCTACAAACTCCTATGGAGAATCTGACTTGCATTGTGGGAAGTCTGTTAGATAAAATGCATCGATGGATCCCATTGGTGGTCTCTCTGTATCTATATCTCCTATCTAGAACTGTGTAGTCCTGACCCATTTTGGCTCTGGGATGACATTACAATGTAATTTGGCCAATAGAATGCTACAGAGGTAATGTTGTGCTAGTTTTAAGCTTAGACCTCTAAGTTTTGAGCCTAGATCTTAAGATGCTGTGAATGCTTCTGATGCAATCTTAATTGCTTTCATGATAGAGTTGCTTTTGCTATGAGAACAAGCTTGACTAGCTTGCTGCAGGATGAGAGACCATATGAAGAAGAATCAAAGCATCTCAGCAAACAGTCAGCCAATACTGAGTAGCTGAGATGACTAGCCTACCATTTATAGCTGACCACAGATATGAGGGTTCCCAGTGTCAAAACCAGATGAATTGTCCAGCTGAGCCTAGCCAAAATTACAAACCTGAAAATTATGAGCTAAATAAATACTTCTTTGAAATCACTAAGTTTTGGGGGAGGATATAAGTGGGGAAGATATACTGAAGAGGAAAACACTGAGGACTTAATTTTTCTTCTACTAACAAATGATAGAAATTATATAGAGAACTACAAACCACTTCTCAAGGAAATAAGAGACGACACAAACAAATGAAAAAACATTTCATGTTCATAGATAGGAAGAATCGACATGGTGAAAATGACCATACTGCCCAAAGTAATTTACAGATTCAATTCTATCCCCATTCCACTACCATTGACTTTATTCACAGAATTAGAAACAACTACTTTAAAACTCATATGGAACCAAAAAAGAGCCCATATAGCTAAGACAATCCTAAGCAAAAAGAACAAAGCTGGAGGCATCACGCTACCTGATTTCAAACTATACTACAAGGCTACAGTAACCAAAATAGCTTGGTACTGGTACCAAAACAGAGATATCAACCAATGAAACAGAACAGAGGCTGCCTCAGAAATAATGCCACACATACACAACCATCTGATCTTCGACAAACCTGATGAAAACAAGCAATAAAGAAAGCATTCTCTATTTAATAAATGATGCTGGGGAAACTGACCAGCCATATGCAGAAAACTGAAACTGAACCTTTTTTTTTTAACACCTTATACAAAAATTAACTCAAGAAAGGTTAAAGACTTACATGTAAGACCTAAAGTCATAAAAATCCTAGAAGAAAACCTAGGCAATACCATTCAGGACACATGGGCATGGGCAAAGACTAAAAAACTAAAGAGCTTCTGCACAGTAAAAGAAACTATCATCAGAGTGAACAGGCAACCTACGGAATGGGTGAAAATGTTTGCAATCTATCCATCTCACAAAGGGCTAATATCCACAATCCACAAGGAACTTAAACAACTCTACAAGAAAACAACAACAACAACAACATCAAAACGTGGGTGAAGGATATGAACAAACACTTCTCAAAAGAAGAGATTTATGCAGTCAAGAAACATGAAAAAAAGCTCATCATCACTGGTCATTAGAGAAATGCAAATCAAAACCACAATGAGATACCATCTCATGCCAGTTAGAATAGTGATCATTAAAAAGTCAGGAAACAATGAATGCTGGAGAGGATGTGGAGAAATAGTAATGCTTTTACACTGTTGGTGGGAGTGTCAATTAGTTCAATTGTTGTGGAAAAGTGTGTGGCGATTCCTCAAGGATCTAGAACGAAAAATACCATTTGATTCAGCAATCCCATTACTTATTATATATCCAAAGAGTTATAAATCATTCTACTATAAAGACACATGCACACATATGTTTATTTCAGCATTATACACAATATCAAATTTGGGGTGTAATCAACCCAAATGCCCATCAGTGATAGACTCGATCAAGAAAATGAGGCACATATACACCATGGAATACTATGCAGGCATAAAAAGGATGAGTTCACGTCCTTTGTAGGGACATGGATAAAGCTGGAAACCATCATTCTAAGCAAACTCACACAGGAACAGAAAACCAAACACCACATTTCTCATTTTGAACAATGAGAACACGTGGACACAGGGAGGGGAACATCACACACTGGGGCCTGTCAGGGGGTGTGGGCTAGGGGAGGGATAGCATTAGGATAAATATGTAATGTAGATAATGGGTTGATGGGTGCAGCAAACCACCATGGCACGTGTATACCTATGTACCAAACCTGCACGTTCTGCACATGTATCCCAAACTTAAAGCATAATGAAAAAATAAATAATCATAACTTCAAAGTATTTACCTTTACCAATTTTTTTATTTTAATTTTTTGATAATATATTCTACTTTTTGAATTATATAAGCTCTATCCAAGGATACACAAATCTTGAAGCTTTCTCAGTGTGTGTGTATGTGTGTGTGTGTGTGTGCATGTGTCTGCACGTGTGTGTGTTGAGAATGCATAATTTATTTTTAAAAAGATACTAGTTATTTCTTAATTAAACATGGCCATGGGATACAGTTAAGAATATAACACAAAATCTCAGTCTTCTGGGGATTTCATAGAATGTAATTTTTATTGCGTTTATTTCCCCAAAGCTATATTTTAAGCAATGGAGCTACACTTGAATATTAAGTATATAAACTTCAAGTAATGCTATTTTTATTAAAAATAGAGTAACATGTTTTAATTACCTAGGTCTTCTGGAATCTATGCGAGAATGCAAAAAATAAATTATGTTGCATTGTTTTCTGACTCTATCTTTTACTTCTTCTTTACTTACTGCTTTTTTCTTAAACTTGCTGCTTTTTACTTTGGGCCTGCTCCATTATTTCAAGCCAAGCTGCTATTTTCAAAATGTACCAACGAGCAACCCTCAGATGCACGATTCAGTCCAGGTGATCTGAGGCTAGCCAGTATTACCTGACTCTTACCTCAGGATTGATGAGCCTGTGATAGTAATTTATTTTAAAAATGTTATTTTAAACCACTGAGTTTGGAGTTTTTAAAACAGGAGAATCGCTAATTTATTAGACTTAACAACAAGATTTGTAGGTAAATATTTCATTACAAACAACTTTCTCCTTCAAAACTCTTTTTCTAGTTTATACAGTCTCAGTTAATGTGACTATCCTCCACAGAGACTCTCTCCTCTGTTGCTTTCCCTCCCATTCTGCAACTATCATACGTACAAATTCCATTTATTCTATGTCCAATGTATGTACCATACAGTTCTAACTAATGGTATGTTCAGTGCTGCTACTTGCCATATTTAATCTTTTGGAAATCTAGTTAGTCAATATTTCTTTTAAAATATTGGCATCACCTAACTACTGATCATAACTGCCAATTCAATCTACTGTCATTCCTACCTATACTGTTGAGCTAGTTGGGCAATAGTTTCCCATGTTTCTACAATTGGCACTCTATATTATATTTATAGCACAGCGGCCAAGAATAATAACTTTGTACTATAAATCAGATTATGTCAGCTTCTCAAAATGCTACATGGTTCCCCATATTGTGTGCAGCAGACACCAGATATAGATAACAAGAGAAGCATATTCATTACAACAAAAGGAAATGACAGTTTCTTTTTTTTCTTTTCTTTTCTTTTTTTTTTTTTTTTTTTTTTTTTTTTTTTTTTTTTTTTTTTTTTTTGAGGCAGTCTCCCTCTGTCGCCCAGGCTGGAATACACTGGCGTGATCTCGGCTCACTGCAAGCTCCGCCTACTGGGTTCCCGCCCTTCTCCTGCCTCAGGCTGGTGAGTAGCTGGGACTACAGGCGCCCTCCACCTCGCCCGGCTAATTTTTTGTGTTTTTAGTGGAGACGGGATTTCACTGTGTTAGCCAGGATGGTCTCGATCTCCTGACCTCGTGATCGGCCTGTCTCAGCCTCCCAAAGTGCTGGGATTACAAGCGTGAACCACCGCGCCCAGACCAGAAATTACAGTTTCGATAATTAATAAGCTAAATCTAAGCTGCATGTATAGCTAGATTCACAGATGTACGCATCAATAAAGATATAGACATTTTTCCCTATAATTGGAGACCTTCCTATTTGTATAATGAAATATCAGAGAGATTGGCTCACACAAGTTTGTAGTTGGGATATCAATGGCAAACTCATATACAATTGGGGTGTGTGGGTGGGTGCACGTGCACACTTGTGCCTGTGTAGTATATATGTATATATTCACTATACAATTATCTTTTTATGTGGAAATACTATAAGGAATCAGATCAAAGCAGATTAACGAGATGTTCTGGTTGATAGGAGTAAATGGTATTGGCAAGGCAGAAAATCCTCCTTCTTATCACCAAAAGCTTCTGATGCGGAAGACACTTGAAGAAATCTACTAATCTAAAGTGTCATGAGTATACATAACATATAGTGAATATATCCCATAGGGGATAAAATTATCTACAGAATCTGATGCTCAAAAAGAAATGTTTCTGAAGTTCATACAGTTCCTAGTAGCAGTCTATGAATTACCTCTACAACGACATTGCAGCTGAGAACAAGTTAGGAATCTTTTAAAGAACTTGCCAAGTTATTTTCAAATTCAAAATTGCTTCATGCATTTAATTAATCTTTATAAACATACTAGATTAAGCTGTGGATGGGGATAAGAATGACATACAATAGGATGTATCCACGGCTTTTACCTTAAGTCTCAAGAATGGCCCCATTTATTAACTTTTTATGATATTAAGGCATTGGAAATATTTTAAAAGCTGCATTTTTAAAATCTCTTCCACACCACTTTCCAGACACAGTCTTTTCGTATTAGACAGAAATGGATGCAATGTAACAAGTGTGGGAACATGCCTGAATTAGCCCCGTGGTGACAGTTCTCTGATCATTTGACAAATCCTGGCCCAGGGAGTTACAATTTAACAAGTAGAGTAGTAAATATAGAAGATTCCTTTGAAAAGTGAAATCCCTGTAGAGCAGCATTTGTAAGAATCTGAAGGAAATTTACATTTCAACACATTGTTCATTTCTACTTCCCATAGAGGACTCTCACAGAACAATTGCATTTCTTAGAGTTTTTCTTTTTTTGCAGTAGTTCGAGTCAATGCCAAAAGCCCTGCTGCTAAGTCACATTACCAGAATATTTTGAAAGGACACTCACACAAACTAAAGTCACTTTGTTAAACAACACTCTTTAAAATTTGGTACAATGAGAAAAAATAAAAACTTCAAGTGTAGTAAATCACGGTTCAACAGCTTCATAAATTTTAAATTTACTTATGTGATTTATAGTCATTTGGGAATACTTTTTTTCTTACTATGAAACACAAGTATAAGATCTTTGTATATGCATACTAGCAGTTGTGTGCAAAAATGCCCTGAGGAGTTGCATATATGCAGATGTGGTCAGTCTTGTAAAATGTTCTTTTCAAGATTAAATTTTTGGCAATCTCTAAAGACTATACAGCATTTTTCACTGATGCTGAGTATCTATTAACATCAAAAAATAATTGCATTTCCATATGTAAAAAAATCTGAATATTGCAAAAATTTTTATCTGTGCAAAATCTTGTATAAATTAATTTCAATGTAGCAATCACTATTTCTCTCCAAATGCAATGATGCAAGTATAAATTTCCTCTCAGTATGGTTAACATTAAACTTACATTCTTTAACTATTTTTATGTCTCACTTGCCTTAAAAAACACATGATTCACATTAAATAAATTACCTGTTTTAAAACATCAAGTAAATGTACCAGATATACTTAATCTACTAAATGTACTAAATACCATAATCAAGTCATTTTAGAATACTGGATTTGAAAAAGTACAAAGAAGGTAACTACCCTAATTTCCAGAAATGCAAAACATTCCTCCTAATACTTAAGATATTTTTTCAGCTTCTCCTTGAACATTTTAAATCATGTAGAAATAGCTGGATCATGGAATATTTTATTACATTTTTTAATAACTGTAGCTATTTCCCAAGATTGCTCATATATTTAGCTAAAAACTTTAATGGTTTGTACTCATTACTCCTAGTCTGCAATGAGAATCATGCAGTTGTTCTAAGTGTGATGAAAATCTGTGTCTACAAAAAGAGGTGTAAAAGAAAATCGTAACAGCTTTATTCATAATAGATAATCCTGGGAACAACCAAAATGCTCACAAACAATACATAAACAATTTGTGTAACAGTCATACAATGGAATACTACTAGCAATAGAAATAAATGAACTAGTTCTAAATGACACAATATGAATGAATCTCAAAAATATTAATTTGGATATGAGAAACCAGAAATAGAACTGTATGATTCCATTTATATGAAGTATAAGAACTGAGAGTCTATGGTGATAAAAGTAAGAAAATGCTTGGTTCAAGGCCTGGGGAGAAAATGACTGCAAGGGGCACAGCCAAAAAATTTCTTGTTTGTGGAAATGTTATGTATTTTCACCACATACCTTTACTTCACTCGGGTTTGGGGTACATGGGTATATGCTGCTATCAAAACTTATCAAATCAAACTCTTCAGATCATTACATTTTGTCATATTTAAATTGTATCTCAATAAAAAATGAAAGTCTTAGAGGCTGTAACAACTCAATTCTCCTCATTATTGAAAAATTCTTGACATTTAGACTTACTGCCATAGTATCACCCTATTGAACAAGAGTGGTCTCTTACCTGCTTTGTTAATTTAGTAAGGCCCTCTTCTCCCTAAAACACGGACACACAAGCATATACATACACTATAGTTTATTGGCACAGTAGCAAAGCTATACTAATGAGCCGATTAGACCTCAGCTCTGAAAACACGAGGTTAATGCTGAAAAAAAAATTCTGCATAATGAACTAACTCTATTGTGGAAATACATCCTTTAAAAGTAGCTGTATTTTTTCTTGGGAAGTGGAGAGAAGAGGAAGTTATTTTATAGAAAAAGAATTACAGAGAATAAAGAAACAGCAGCTCAAAAAGATTTATATATTTTTTATCTCAAAAACTCTAAATCTAGTCTCTCTAAGTTGATATATTTTATCTGTAAAAATCAATATTAAAATATTAACAAGGCCAGGCGTGGTGACTCACGCATGTAACCCCAGCACTTTGGGACGCTGAGGCAGGTGGATCAACTGAGGTCAGGAGTTCACAACCAGCCTGACCAACCTGGAGAAACCCCGTCTCTACTGAAAGTACAAAATTAGCCAGGCATGGTGGTGCATGCCTGTAATCCTAGCTACTTGGGAGGCTAATGCAGGAGAATCACTTGAACCCAGGAGGTGGAGGTTGCGGTGAATCGAGATAGCGCCATTGCTCTCGAGCCTGGAGAATGAGAGTGAAACTCCATCTTAAAAGAAAAAAAATAAAATAAAATAAAATAAAAAACTAACATATAGCAGCTCTATAAGATTTTCACATAATTAAACAAGGCACTTCATATGCAATGCCTTGAAAATTATTAATGCTCAGTTTAGTATTACTAAGTCATAAATGTACAAGTGATTAATTATAATTATTACTTTCATATTATTATTTTATATGGCCAGTTGAATACCTTCAATGAATTTTCATTGAAGCTACTATTGTAAAAGATGTGCTGGGTGATAGAGGGAACATATGTGAAGTTTAATGGAAGTTCTGCTTTAAAGACTTTAAAAAGTAGAGCACATTTTTGTTCATATCAATCAGTAAAAAATGATACTGGCCCATTTTGATTGACATCACATATATATCATTGAAATGCTGAATAAAATATTAAAATCAGCAACAATCTTTAATAAAATGTAATGAGAAATAAAAGATTAATAAGTTCTCAAAGGCCACAGGTTCTTGAGGAAACATGCAATTGGAAGCTGCCAGTATCACACTATACTGCAATATGCGTCCAGACTACTTCATTTATTAACAGAAATAAATCTATAATATGAGATGAGAGATAAGTTTTTCAGAACAATGCTTAAAATAATCAAATATATCATGATGGCTGGTTCTCACAGCTATAAGAGAAAAAATAGTTTTGCATTACCATTAAAAATTTGTCTAATATAAACTTATACTCCTCCAAAATGAACATATTGATCCTCTCAATACAGCTATTCATAAAATGTCTTGAATAGGTTAAACTCTAATCAAAATGCAGCATTTTATTTTTGTGAAATGTCTCACTTAAGTATCATGCAAACACAGTGCAATTTGGAATTATTTGTAAATTGCTTTATCCCATCTGTTAAGTACAACATTGTACATTTGGAGAGAAAGATTTGGGGGCATAACAGCTTTCTCCAACATAAGTTTCAACAATTGACAAACAAAACTTAATGATTCTTTGAGAAGGAGTAATTTAAAATTTATGAAAATAAACTGAAAGAAATGATAGAGAGCTTGCACCCCTTCTCACAGCAGTGTTTGCTTTTGGCAAGGCAGTCTTGCAATCAGTACAGCAGGCTTCAAGGTGTTTTCACACAGATTTGTATGAGGATTCATTTTCTTCCTAGGATTGTTAATGACATCCACATTGAAAACTATAGGTATGTATGTGGGCACGCAAACTCTTTAGTTGTGGTAGGACCAGCAGTTGCTTTAGCGCACAACATTCATTTCTGCTTCAGTGGTGTATCACACTAAGTGAACACTTCAACTTTCTTTGAAAGCCTGTGTGTATTAAAGGTTGACTTTAAGCTTTTAATAAGGTGAGTATACAATTTGCAAATTTTTCCCATTTATGTAGGCATGAGGTGCCTTTTCATTCTGTTAATGGTTTCCTTTTCAGTGAAGAAGATTTTTAGTTTGCTGCAATCCCATTTGTTTACTTTTGCTTCTGTCTGTGCTTTTGGGGTCATATCTAATAAATTATGACCCATGGTAATAACAAGAAACTTTTCCCCTGTGTTTTCTTCTAGGAGCTTACAGTTTTAGATCTTATGTTTAAGTCTTTAATCTACATTAATTTGATATTTGTGTATGGTGTTAAGGTTCCAATTTTATGTTTTTACACATGGATATCCAGTTTTCCCACAACCATTTCTCGAAGAGATTTCCCTTACCTTATTATGTGTTGTTGGCATTCTTGTCAAAGATCAGTTGACTGGGTATGCCAAGATTTATTTCTGGTCTCACTCTTCTGTTCCATTGGTCTATGTATAACTGTCATTATAACAATACTATAATTTTTTATTACTCTTCAAATTATAAAATAACTTTTACAATTCAATAGCAAAATCAGAAAAATCTAGTAACTCCAATTTTTAAAGATGAACTAATAAATTGAAAAGACATTTCTTGAAAGACATACAAATGATAAATTAGTTTATATGAAAAATGTTCAATGTTATTAATCATGAAAGAAATGTAAATGAAAATCACAATGAGATATCACCTCATGCCTATCAGAATGGTTATTATTCTGAAACACACACACACACACACGCAAGACTACAAATATTGAGAAGGATGTGGAGAAATGAAAACCCTTCCACCCTATTGGGAATGCAAAATGTACCAGCCACTATAGAAAACAATATGGGAATTTCTCAAAAAATTAAAAATAGGATTTACATATGACTCAACAATTCCATTCTTGAGTATTTAACCAAAATAATTAAAAATAAAGTCTTGAAAATATAGCACTCCCATGTTCATTGCAGCACTATTCACAGTAGTCAAGATATGAAAACAACATACATGTCCATCAACAGATGAATTGATAAAGAAAATGTAGTATATACACACAAATACTATTTAGCCTTAAAATAGAAAGAAATTCTGAAACATACAGTGACATGAATCAACCTTGAGGACATTATGCTCAATGAGATAACACAGTCAAATAGTACAAATATTGTGTGATTCCACTGAGATGAGGTATCTAAAATAGTCAAATACATTTCATCAAAGAGTTAAATGGTGGTTGCCAGTGGCAGTAAGGAGTGGGAAATGGGGGGGTTATTATTCAATAAAATAAAGTTTCCGTCAAGTGAGGTGAATAAATTCTAGAGAACTGTTGTGCAATATTGTATCTATTGTTCATAATGTCATACTGTACACTTAAAATTTTGTTAAGAGGGTGGATCTCATGTTAAGTGTTTGTTTATATGCATGTGATGCATATGATATGAAGTTAATTAACAAATAAAATATGTACATTTAAAAAATGTGGTGAGTATTTTTTATTAGTTTTAAGGCACAGTTAAAATTGAGAAAACTGATCAGTTGTACATCAAAAATATTTCTAAAATAATTTTACTCTGTGACTGCAGGTATAGTTAAGAACTTAGGCAAATTTTATTTTTTTTCCTTTAAAAAGCCATTAAGAAAAATAATAATTTATAGGAAACTAATCTGTTGATAATCTCTTAATAACTCATCTATGAAATGGTATAAATGTATAATAAACAAATGAATAAGTATTATGAGAGCAAATAGCAGTCCCATTAGCATTGGGTGTTAATTATGTTTGTAACTTTTTTTATTTTTATTTACCCTTTTCAAAAACTCATTTGGGTACCATATTATAGCCTGGAATTTCTATGCTAATTGCAATCTTACAGAGGTTACAAGAACTTCCTGGTGTAGCTGGGAAGGGAAAATGCTAAACTGATGAATCCTGGCTCAGGTCAAGTATTTTCTGAATGGAAAGGTGGATCTGATGTATTGTCTTGCATTCTTTATTTCCCTTAAATACCAATCTGTTACACAGAATCACCTATATCGTGCAATTTTTCATAATCTAAGCCATAACTTTTAAGGAGGAAATTGAGGAGCAGTAATAGAAAGGCAGAGACAACAAGGTATACTCTGAACAGGTTGCGAATTGAATTTCAGAGATGGTAATTGCTGATAGAAAAAATGGCATAAATGTGCTTACTATTTAAGAGTGCATAAATAGGCCGGGCGCGGTGGCTCAAGCCTGTAATCCCAGCACTTTGGGAGGCCGAGACGGGTGGATCACAAGGTCAGGAGATCGAGACCATCCTGGCTAACACAGTGAAACCCCGTCTCCACTAAAAAATACAAAAAACTAGCCGGGCGAGGTGGCGGGCGCCTGTAATCCCAGCTACTACTTGGAGGCTGAGGCAGGAGAATGGCGTAAACCCGGGAGGCGGAGCTTGCAGTGAGCTGAGATCTGGCCACTGCACTCCAGCCTGGGCAACAGAGCGAGACTCCGTCTCAAAAAAAA